>NC_133810.1:11730036-11925036 GCF_043250625.1 Sebastes fasciatus
ATTCATCTCCAAACAAATACATCCCAGTCCTCCTTACCCCCCGGGCACACGCTGCCTGAGTCTTGGCAAACCTCCTGACAGTGTTCATACGCAAACACACACACTATCCTCACACTCACATTAGATCCCCCAATCTCTCCCGTACCCACGTCCCTGCCCCCACTAGGCCCAGAGTTGCTCCAGGGTAGACAAACACACACTAACTCTCTCATCAATTCACATCTAATGCCGTCTAAATATGGAACAGGCTGTGGTGAAGAAGATGGGGAGAATGGGTAGTAGGCAGAGCGGCTACAAAGTTAATGAAAATAAAGCGGCAAAAGATTGATATTTCACGTCAGTGCATCAGTTTACATGATGAAACACAGCAGATGCAATATGAGTATTCCCTCGGTGTCAGAAATCACTCCTGTTCTGGTTCATTGGATAAGACAGGTTAAAATTGATGTTTTGCTTTCGCTCATAAAGGTTGGAACAACATGTAATGTTGCCTGGTCTCAGTATTCACTTTTACACGGTACTCAAAAACACTCAAGACTGTCCAGCAGCATTTCCTAAAAAAATGTTGGGATATGGCCACAGTGGTGTTTAACCTGCTGTTGAGAAACAAGAACTTTGTTTGACTCACCTTTGAGTGTTGAGAAAATTAGTTTTAAATTTGTGGTCAGTGAAGTGCCGAGAGCTCTTTGCAGGCTCTCATCCCTTGCACTGTGTGCCAAACCATCATGTTTTTAGTCCACTTTAAAGTAATATGAAACACAACTAGCAGTTAAGCGAACTGGTCTAGACAAAGGTCGCTCTGAAGCAGAGAAAATAATGTGAGAGAACATGGGTTTTTTCCTTTTTTTTTTCCCATCATTTGGAAACCTATTACAGTCTCCTGAGAATAACAAAATCAAAGTGCTTTACTGACCACCACCATGGCTCAATCTGGCAAGGTTCTTCTACAGAAAAACAGAAGCTGGTCTATAGTCTATAGACACCAAATGAATAGAATAGACGCTCAGCAACTCGTCACGCTGCCGGTGTTTGTAGCAAAGTGTGAATACACGGCGCTCCCATTGTAAAGAATTCAAAAAAGGAAGAAATGTTAACATAGTGGTTGTGGCGGTTGCTTTCCCTAATGTGAATATCATCCACTACTGGTACATGAATATTATTAGGAGTTGAGTCCAGTTGGTTGGCATTCAACCACTACAGAAAAAGACACTGCAACAAGATGACTAAATTAAAAGAGCGGCATTCAACACCCTCTCCACTGCAAAACTATACCAGGAAAGCCCATTGTTATTAATAATACTGTACGGGGAAAGGTAATTTGAAATTAATGGAACATAGACTGTATATAACAAGTGGACATAGTCACCGTGGTGTCACTCATTGGTTTGTGGACTGGCGTTTTGAAGCCTCGAGTTCGACATTTTGTCCGTCGCCATCTTGGTTTTTTGCAACCAGAAGTGACACGAGAGGGTGGAGCTAAGTATAACCGAACGCTGAATAAGACAATTTTAAGTGACCAAAATGTTATAATTAACTTTCATGAACTGGAAAGACTCTGTGAAAGGGTTAAAGTTGTAAGACAAAAACACGGACAACTCCCAGACCAGACAACGCCGTGGTAGCGACCTGTCAATCACAAGGTTGGCTGAAGTTTTGTAATGTAGTGCAGTGTACGTGTGTTGGTTTGCCCGCTTGTTTGCTACTGCTGGAGGTTCGTGCTTCACTTTGTTTGCACTATATTCACAAAATACTTCACCTTCATCTTTCAAAGTTAGTTAATAAGTTATGAAATCCAAAATGCAACGCATTCTGTCATTAAAGATGAAATGATTGATCATCATTGTGCCCTTGCAATAAGAAACCATAACATTGATAAAACCATGCAAAACTAGATTTCTTTTCTTTTTTTTTAAAATCAGTTCAGAATCATAAAATATAGGAATCAATCCAATATGTCAGCCAACCCTAACCCTAACCCAAGTCATTGTGAAGCAAAAACTGCAAAATGCAAATGGGCATACAGAGGTAAACTACTAGAAGCTTTCTCACCACCACTTTGTGTCACATTTAAATATCAATAAATCAGGGTAAAATCACAGTAATTAGTTTGCTTTTTCGAAACAAACAGATGGGTTCTGTTTGTTTGCCTCAGTAGGTCTTTACGCTGCATTTTACATTGGATGAAACCAGGTCACATTTTACAGGAATTCTCTGTTGTATTACTTTATGGCTGTAAGGGAGATTATCAGACAGCCTTCTAAAAGTAATTTACAGCTTTATTGCACTTCCACTAATCTAACAAGGATGTCTCAACTTTGTGTTTTCCATCCTTACTGACAGGTTGCTTATTTACTATAATCAAGAGCTGCTATCACTTCCTATCTTTCTCTGTCCTCTTCAATAAACACACAATGTAAAAAACAGCAGTGAAAGGGAAGGTGGTGATAAGTAGCAGCATTTAATGTCCATCATTGTTTATGAGGAGATGATGAATTGCAGTGAAGTGGCACTGTAGTGTCTGGGATATTTTTCTCTTTCTTGTCTACACAGAAAAAAAATATTTGATGCCAAACAGACTACATTTTTAACCTCAAGACAGAAATAATGGATGGTCCCCAAGCCAGACTGCCCTCTTACTCCCACGGCGTACCATGAGTCGAACAAAACCCCACACAAGCAAACATGTGCGCACTAGTAGGCACTAATGATGGTTGTGTGCCAGTTTTGACAGCCGTGTTTGTGTGAAACTGAATGTGTGACAGCATCATTCCACCTAAAAGAAAACGCTATAACCACCGACCATCCCCATCTCACAAGACAGAGAGACCTGAAAATGACAGCAGTCTGTTGGAAGGTCACAGCCTGTGCACTACATATCCATTTGAGCTTTTTGGCATGGCGATCTGCTATGATAATGGCCGCCCGGAGGGGGAACTCTCTGGATGGATGGAGCTGTTTTAATCTCAGAGTGGCAGACCTCTGTGACCTTGTCAGGAGGTGTCCTAGGTCTGGGTGAGTGACGAGACTCTCCACAGGCGCGGCACATAGCGGGGGAGCATGGCTCGCCTCTGATGCAGTGGAGAGTGGTGGGAAGAGAAAGATGAGGCAGGGAATGAGAGCTCACTCCACAGGTTCGGAAACAACAGAGAAAGAAGAAGCTGCAGAGAGACGCAGGATGAAGTCGGGTATGTACGTCAGAAATAAGATATCCAAGTAAAGCAGCCTATTAAACGGCCAAAAGAAGTTATTGGTATGCAACTGATGGCTTCCTGGCCACTTTCAAACAGCATGCCATCCATTTTTCACTGACACCACCAGCAGGTGCTGTTCAAAAATGACTGAAAGACAAAAATGGGAGATGAGAATATAGAATGCAGGACACAAACAGCTAACCACACTAGCAACAAGCAGAAGTGGTGTATTTAAACCTTTTTAGAACATATTATGCATACAAATGGATAGATGAGAGGCAGATTATGCTCCAGGAGGGGGTTTGAAAAGTTTCTGTGGACACTTACGCCATGAATCTGGGTCGACTCCAGCTGTCATCAACAATGATGAAGTGAGCTACCAACTTTTCAGAGCCGCTTTTCAAGCCAGTAGGGGGTGAGCGTTTGATACAAACAAAGGTTGTTGGTAATAATATTCTTTTAGTCGCATCACAGTGATGCAAGTACCTAAGAAGAAACCTAAGAAAGGAGGTATATACAGTATATAGAGAGCTGAAGTCCCTCCCCTTCCGGTGTCCCCCACGGGGACCTTATTTCAGAAAAAAATATGTACAGTAGTCAACGGTAAGAGACAAATAATTTTTGATCCCGTTTGAATTGTGGAATAAATCACACATATGATGTTTGTCAAGATAAGAAAGATGCCTTTTTCATGCAGACAAGCGCTCCGCGAGTAAACGGCAGGTGCTATGCGTGGAAACCATGGAAACAGCAACTGTGCCGGTACAACGGTGTGCTGTTGTATCCCTAATCACAGCTTGATTTGTTGACACATGTTGCAATGCTGTTTCACTTTCATTAACATTACGAGATGGGGCGATTGCGCTGCATTCATGTGGTGTTGGAATAATCGGAAATACGGAGTCCCGAGTGCTAAAATTCACATGAATTCCCCCTCAAGTCGGAACAGCAACTCAAAACTTCAAAACTTTTGTCAACATTTACAAATTATTCTGCAGCATCTTCACCATTTAAATAAATAATTTGCTATACATGATGTCAAGTGTTTCTTATTTCTTTCTACACCATACCACTTGAATCGTGTGTTCAGGGATGCATGAAGCTGGGGGTGGGAGGAGAATAATATCAAGCGATGAAGGTCGGGGTAGCCCAGTAGTACCGGCAAGACCTTCAATCTACTTTCACTCCTGCTACTATTTTTTCACGCACAAATGAAATGTTATCTTACCTGATGTGTTTTATCCAGCAACTCCTGGTCTTTTTATCAGTTGGGAAGAGTCCCATGGTGGTCCAATGGAAGCCTATCTGTAACAGTGAAAGTGAATTTCAGCATTTTCAGTTGGTTTTCATTTGACATGTTACATATATTTGAGAGCATGTATACATAGCAGAATACTTGGAAAGTACTACTTGAGACTCTGTATACTGTGATTATCCATTCTGAATATACAGCAAACACACACACACACACACACACACACAAGCAGAGTACTCTTTTTAATTCACTTCAGCACTTTCCCCCAAAGAGTTGTGGACTGCAGTACTGAAGCCAAGACTTTCTCATCCCCACAAAGTCGCAGCAAAATTCATGCAGTGCATAAGTAATGTCTGTCTGGTAACCTGGCAACTCTCAGCCATGATAAGAATGATGTTCAACCCAATCAATTTATGAAAAACTTAATTTGCTTCTGAAACACTCAGATGTCCATATTGAGCAGTTTTGAGGACACGTTTAAACCTGTGAAAACAATGTCAGATCCACTCCTGAGACCATAATGGAGCAGAAGACATGCAGCTCTTCTGGTTTGGCAATGGGTCAGTGTGACATGAGGATGTTATGGTATGCCAGATGGATGGAAGGGTCAGTTATTAAAATATTGACTGATGGTTGTATTATACACAGCAGCACAGTTTGCCCACAGTGATACATCACATCCTCTGTCCTTTAACGCAACGTCATTCACCCAGTTCAATCAATGACCATCTAGCCCACTGGCTCCCAACCTTGGGGTGCCGACCCCCACTAGGAGTCACCAAAGCTTCTTAAATCTGTCATTTTCTGCAGCATTGTTGGGTGGATGGGTCAATGAGAGGAGAGGCGAGTGACTCATGTTTGTTCCCTTCAACCATTCAAATCTCTCTGAGCCACTGGTTACCGTGTTGGCGGTGTTGTATCCGTCTCCTGGCACAGCTGCTGCACCAGGGCGCCGACAGTTTAGCGGTTGGGTTGTGTGTGTTGTCGCTGTCTCCCACCTGTGTCTATGCTGGCAGGTTGGGTTTGGCATACAGTGAGAAACAATTTGGCCTCTCCCTGGGTTCATGTTTCACACTTTGAAACGGCCTGCCTCAGTCTAGAGAAGTGCTTATCCTAACTGTGCAGACTGACCATTATGACGATGTCTCAAGTTGTTTAAGGCCATTGCAGGAAGGAGAGAATACTTAGCCAACCATCACACAATCTTTAAACCTCCCCCCACTGATAGCATACTGTAAAAAAAAAACATAACAATAAACCATTAGTTTCCAACACCTGCGTCAGAGCCTGTTATAAGAGACAAGCTTAAACAAACGTGGGTGGCCATGTACTGGACTCTGGTAGAAAACATTATGTCTTACAGCACATGTATTTCCTCTCTTGGCAAGCATGATAGTAATTTGGATTTACTGATTGCCTTTCTGAGAAACATAATCATTTACCATAACTCAGTAATTACTGCTGATTACTGAAAACTGAAAGCAATCAATTTATGTTATTTCCAGTGTCAGGGTTTTGCTCAACACATGCTCACATGATTGACTCTGGCCGATCAACAACAGAGAATCCAATTCACACAACTATCAATAATGCAGCAGTTATAGTAATCAATATGATGTTAATGTCTATAATGTTGAGATAATCATATGCTGTGCTGTCCTTCACAATCGCGAGGCATGTACTTTTTCTTTGCATTGAGAAATAATTACAGGAACACAGTGAGCGAATGGTAATGAGTTCAGAGAAATCAAGTCACAACTGCGGCTGCATGCTAATCTGATCCAGGTGCTTAACTTCACATTGACTGGCGCCTGATCCACGTGTTTGCAGAAAAAGAACAAGAGTAGGCAGTCAACTGCATGCAGCTTGTATCTGCTCTTTGAAAGTGACTAATCTCGTTAGGGAGGGCTGGGAAAACATTGCTTTAACTCCCTATAAAAATACATTTACAATTGATGCTGAATTCCAAAGTATTGCTGTGATTGCCGGTGTATTCTCTGCTGAATGCGCTTGCTTGACTTCATTTAAATATGAGATCTACAGATTGCAATCTTTGCTCAACCGACTTTCTTGTGTTTTTGCCCACTTAATCCTTTCCTGGGTCAAGGGCAGACATATCCCAGCATGCACAGAGTGGAAGGCAGGGTCACACCATGGACAGGTTGCTGGTTAATTGCAGGGTCAACACAATTAGAAACCTCATTCACTCCTGTGGACTATTAAGTCTGTGGGAGAAACTTGGCGGGGGGGATGAGAGTCAATTTATGAATATTCCACTATAATTCTCGTTTACATGCAGCCGTGCATACTCTGATTACCGGTAGCAGACTTGACCGACCATGCGAACAGAGCCTCCCTCTTCCATTCCTTCAACCACCTTCTTGAAAAGGTTGGCGTTGCAATATTTGCGCATATCCAAAAAAACTGGTGATATCCAAGGCTTTCATAATGTCTAAAAGTAGGTGTGTTTCTCCTTTTGACCAGAAATGTGGGCTTTTCTTTTGGGCATGCGTCAAACAAACACCAGACTTTCAACCAGGAGACCGGTGTTGGTGTCCCGCGTGAAACTAAAAGTACCGTCGACTTATTTTGTCACGTCAGTCTTTAGTCACATGATTCGTTAGTATTGTCAGCCCTGTGAGTCGCTAGACAGTGAAGTAAACGTCAACCACGACCGTTTCCTAACCCTAACTAAGTGGTGGTTTTGCCTTAACCTACCTTCCTGTGAAAACGGAAGTTTATTTTGAAAGGACACTATGCATGTAACGAGCGTATATTGACATGCTGTCCCCGGTCCGTCCAAATCTAACTTAAGAGGGGTACCCCATGCGTCCGTCTCCGATGCCGAGGGGCACTGATTAAGCGGCGGTATTTGACGAGTTGGGAGTGAGAATGTGTTGCTGTGGCTGTATTTTGATCGTTTCTTACTTGACAGGCAAGGTGACCAAGTAAACTTCATGCATTTAACTTAAGAGAAAAGATCATGCATCTACCACTCAATGTTCAGACCACCTTGTTTAGACCAGCTCAATTCTCCTTTATCCCCTGATCACCATATTTCTCTCCCGTCTCTCCTTTGTCCTTCTGTCTCTGTGTCCTTTTCCTCAGGTATCTCGTGGGGACTTGAAGCTTAAAGATTGCGACAATGAGACAACCGCCCCGCCCTCGGTCTCACCTCCCTGAGTACCCCCATCCATTCATCCTCCATCCAGCCCACCCAACTTTCATTAATTTGAAAAATGCCATCACACCCCCGCTTTCCAGATAAAATTACTCAGTAATCTGTTGAATCGCTTGAAGATCAGCACAACACCAGACACACATGTCAGAAAATTGATCTATTTTGTTTTAAAATGCAAATAACAAAACACAGGTATAGCTGTTATAATATATAGATCCATCTGTAACAAAACACACTGATGGAGGCCATCCATCAGCGTGAAACTCATACATAAACATTGGATAAGTTTAGAAGCACAGCCAATTTTCTTGAACGGCACAAGCCTTCATGTTTATGCAAACATGTGGCACGATTCCATATCTGTACATTATGTATGGCACGTCACTAATGAGCAACAGCAGGAACTCCCCACTCTGCATGCGTCGTTCGCTACTCCGCTTCCAAATTTCATTCGTTCTGCTCAAGGTTAATTGTTTTCTAGGGCAGACGCAAATGGCTTGTAAGTAGCATGTTCATGCAGCTGTTGGTACATGCTCATGTGTGTTTGCGTGTGTTTGTGTGCACATCTACCGCCGTCAAACCAAATCTGCATCACAATTAATGTCAAATCGTAAATAAAATAGGCGAGCATATGTTTACCCACCTCTTGTGAGTACACAGTATGTACACACACACACACACAAATGCATTCTGTAAGTAAACGCTCAGCTGTGTTTTCGCATGAATAAACAATCAGTCCACGTCAATCAGTCAAACAGAGACACAAATAAGCACACGTTACTATCAGCAGTGATGAGGCCAGTGTGAAACCAGTAGTGAGGATCTCCAGGTTAGAGACCGAATTTTGATGGCAGTTCATCCACTCGCATAAATACTATGAATTGTACATTCAACCACCATCACAGTGTTACGTTTGGTCATGTTTTAAATGTATTCTAGTGTCCCATTTAAAACTTTCCCTACTATTAAACAACTCATAGTTAACCAACTACATGCCGGAGGTCATTTGAAGGCAAGATTGGAAATTAGCACCAGCCACCAGCCAAATGCTGGTAAAATATGCAAGTAGCTGCTAGATTTGCTTCAATCACCAGCCAAAAAAACAATGGTAATCTATTGAGTGGCTGGTAGATTTTGGAATCCAACAGCCATAGTGGCAGATGGACAAAAAAGTTCATTTCCAACACTTGTTGGAGGTCATGACATCTTACGAGCAGGTTCGAACAACAAGCCCCCCGAAGAAAAACTCCCTCTTGAATGACATAAAAGTGTTTCTTGATGTAATGCCACTATCGAATGGGACAACATTCTTTGTCAGTGCCTTACAAAACCGTTACAAAAAATAAATTTTTATGATCTGACAATGCTATGTTTAAGGTTTGGTTGGTTTGGAAAACATTGTGGTGGGTTAAAGAGTACCTATTATGCTTTTGTGCTTTTTCCCTTTCCTTCAGTGTGTTATATAGTTTTTTTTGTGCATGTAAGAGGTCTGCAAAGTTACACAGCCAAAAGTCCCAAAGGGAGTTACTCTCCCCCACAGAAACACTGCTCCTGAACTGCCTGAAACTACACTACTTCATAAGGTTAGGAAACATTTGTCGTCATGGTTACAACAATAAACACTTGGCTGGTTGAGGTTAGGATAAACTCTCTTATTTGTCACATTTACCTGCATGGGAAAATCGTCTTTATATACTGTATCTCTGTAGATGACTGGGAGCAGACTTGACTTTTGGCCAAAACCGAAATTATTAATACCAGGTGCTAACTGATACAGTATAAATGGCCGTTCAGGACATCGTAGCTGTTAAGTTAGACCATTTTAATCCAATATTCCTGGTAACGCTATCAAAAGTATTGAAGAAGAACAGATACCCTTTTTCATTTATACGAGTGTCAGAATTTAAGTGATTTGTTCTAAGTTAAAGGAACAGTGTGTAGCGTTTCGGGGGATCTATTAGCAGAAATGGAATAGAATATTCATAACTATGTTTTCATTAGTGTATAATCACCTGAAATTAGGAATCGTTGTGTTTTTATTAGCTTAGAATGAGTCCTTCATATCTACATAGGGAGCAGGTCCTCTTCAAAGAGTCCGCCATGTTGTTTCACCATGTTTCTAGAAAACAGACAAACCAAACACTGGCTCTAGAGAGAGTCTTTCATGTTTTTACGTTAGCTGAAGGCCACTGTAGTTCTCCGACACACTTGTGAAACTGCGATAACGCGAACCGCAGAGTGCAAAACCGTGGTACCGCAAGCCGTCGTCTGACTTCTGTTGCTCCTAAAGTAGTGTTTTTATGGTAAGGATGGCCTCTGAGCGAGACGTACGGCGTTGCCACTGTTTTGCATTCGGCGACTTGGAAAGGGAGGAGTAAGCGGAGCAATAGGTTGCGATCTGCAACCATAGCACTAGGTGTCACTAAATCCTACACACTGTCCATTTAACAAACAAAAACCCAATAAACATGTTTGGGGGAAAAGACACACACAATCCAACATACATATTGAGATGATAGATGTATCAACTCAGTCCTTTCATTGACAAAACTTCTGCTTTTACAAAATGGATCCTTTAAATTTAAAAGACAATTAATGCTCAACTTTAAGATATACAGCATAAAGATGCAGTTTTTCATGTAGCCTCTCCGTCCTAGCAGCACTCATCTTTTAATCAACCACCTTTGTTTCACTGGATTGCCTGGAGAGCTGTTATCAAACACTCTGGAATGAAAAGCCTGTATATTACAGGAGAGAAACTGGGCCATACGTGTAGGTGCTATACAGCCTGAGGGCCACTGTATGCTATGAGAGGAAAATCATGCTGAATAATCAAAATCACTGAAAGCTAACGGCCTTACATGTGAGAAAATGTTTATTGCAGCTATACATTATATGAAACGTTTGATTCCCAAGTGTGAGTTAGTGGCATTTGGCGTTCAAAAGGAAATGAAAAGTTTATAAATACTGTATAGTGATATTTATTTCATCAGGGAGCCTGAATCTCCCCACAAAATGTGATGAAAAACAGGAATGTGCTAGACAGAGTGGAAGTTAGAGAGTAAAATCAGCTCCGTACTCCATGTTCAATATTACACTTCCAAATCGCATTTGTTCCACTGAAGGTTAATTGCAATCCGGGGCAGACACAACTGGTTTTGTAACAGCGTGTACTTGCGGGTAGTTAGTGTTTGTTTGTGGGTGTGTGTATGCCTGTCTGTCACACTAAATCAGCGTCACAATTAATGTCCAATTGCAAGTAAAATTGACACCGGGGTGTGTGTCCTTCTCCTATTAATACACACACACAGATATGAAGGCAGTTTACCATCGGCAGGATTGCCTGGAGCAATTATTAAGGCTGTTATGGCCCTAGTTGTGACTGGCACAGTGGAGCTCCTGTTTGGAGACCTAATCGACAGGTGAACTCTTTTATTATTTTTTACTGCTGGGTAGTCAAACAAATAAATACACGCAGGCAAGCATGCACACACACACACACACACACACACAGGGCCCAGGCTGCCATGGCAGACCTGACAAGCCGCCTACCCTCTGGTTCCCTGCCAGGTCAGACTCGTTAACTGTTTTCAACAGCCATTTACAGCCACTTAGTGCAGGAAACAATTCCCTCACTCGCTCTCTCCATCCCTCCCGTACCTCCCTCTATCACTGACTGGTTCGCTCTCTTGCTCTCTCTACCACTCTTGTGTGTTTTATGACAGGCTGACTGGCCATTTAGCGAAGCCTATTAGGGTCCCATTGTCTTGCGGGAGCAATGGCCAGTCAAACCAGCGCGGCCTAATCAGAGTGCAGGGAATTCATCACAATCATAAGGGAAGAGAGCTGTTGATGCCACTTGTTTTTCTCTCACGCTGCTCAAGAGGCAAAAACACACACACAGCTCAACTACATAGCTCCACGGAGAGAGAGATAAAACAGTAAATTGTCAGCGCCCATTCAACTCACGCAATCATAAATATACAACTGCTACACTAACACAACTTGTTAGCAATCACATTTAAGCTGTTAGATAAGCAATTGTTCCTGAATTCCTTCATGATACGCAGGTCATAGAGGGACGAATTAACATATGTGAGTGTGGCTATTGAAGCTAAGCAGAATTTCTTCAGCGCTAGCCGCCACATCTGGCACTTAAATTGATTTGATCATGCCAATCGGTCACACAGGCAGTCAGTTAGTCATTTACACAGATTAATTGCTGTGAAGCCAGACAGGACAGCGAATCAGGTCAGCGAAGTGCCAAGAGAGCAAGTCTGTAATACGTGAACAAGACAGGAACACAAAAACTGAATAAAAACACATGGGAGTCATGTAGAGAGTCAACATGCTAATAAAACAGCCGGTCTATTCTTAATTCAGGCATCAAGACATCTGTTTAATCAACTGAGTTTGATCTGATTTGACAAATAGATGAATTAAAAACTCAAATATAGCCAAATGCGGAATAAAAGTGGAGCCGACAAGCCCGTTTGTCTTGGTTTTAATTACAGGATGCTCAATTACTTTTCATTACTAATGTAATTTGTCCCCTAATTTGGTTAAATGAGCTCTGAACTTGGGGATGGAAACCTTTTCGTTTAATTGCCTGGAAAACAGAGAGACTTTTTAGATTTTGTGGAAGATTTAGAACAGCTGAACACATTACGGAGTGATCATTTGTTTTATTTTGGCTTTTATGTCAAGAAGTTTGTTAAAAATCGATGCGATGGTAAATTATGAAGATATGCAGAGTTATCACAATTTTTCATTACTGTCCTATTCCAAACAACAACTCACAAGTCAGACAACTCACCGGGATTAGGTGAATACCAAACATGTAAAGAGTAGCTGATATTTGGCATCAAGGCTCTGACCTCATCACACGCCACATGGTCTCAACCTAGTACAGCACAGCGACATTCATACACTTCCTTCCAAAACAGATACACACCCCAACACCAGTTATTATGTAGAATCTATGTGGGTCAAACACCAACTGCCATGTTGCTATTATCAATCAGAGCACTTCCAATCATTGTGGGAAATATCTAGTGAATGGAGACATGTGTCATACAGTGTGAGCATAAAAGTTGCAGGTTCTGGCCGTGCAGAAAGCTCAGTCAGTACTAGAAATCATACAATCAACATCATCATAAAACCATAGTACCCATCTGAAAATGGGTTCTATGGTTACCCACGAGTCTCCCCTTTACAGACATGCCCACTTTATGATAATCACATGCAGTTTTGGGCAAGTCATAGTCAAGTCAGCACACTGACACACTGACACACTGACAGCTGTCATTGCCTGTTGGGTTTGGGTTTGCCATGTTATGATTTGAGCATATTTTTTATGCTAAATGCTGTCCCTGTGAGGGTTTCTGGACAGTATTTGTCATTGTTTTGTGTTGTTAATTGATTTCCAATAATAAATATACACATACATTTGCATAAAGCAATCATATTTGCCAACTCCCATGTTGACGAGAGTATTAAATATGTGACAAATCTCCCTTTAAGGTACATTTAGAACAGATACAAAATTTGTGATTAATTTGCGATTAAACCACTCTACCCACTGAGCTACAGCCGCCCCCCAGTTAACCCAGTTAGTCACCATTTAACACAATGGACAAGATTAAGAAAAATGCACAAAGTCTGCCTAGCTTCAGACAAATCATTTATGCAGAAAATAATCAACTTAAGCACAATAAATCACTAAGCAAGTCATAATTAATGACTTGGAGCAGACAGTTTCAAATTATGAAATGTTATGTAACATTGATAAGCAGTAGATGACCATCAGGACATCAATATAAACCTTAAGGTTTGTGAGCTGACACATTTCTGTAGTGCTTAAGAAGTATGTGAATAAAATGTGAATATGACAAAGCCAGGCTGATATGTCAATAAAGCCAAAGCTACAGCCAAATAATTGTGAAAAAGTGAATGGTTTGTGTGCAAGATAACATGTTTACATCCCTAATGTCAATTACCCTTGGCTACAGACTTGAAGAGCCAGCAGGAAACGGTCCAATGAAAAACAATGGCAACAACCAAGGAGGAAATTTCACCACTAACAGCATCAAATGAATAAAAGCATCATAATTCACATGCCAAATAACCACCTAAAGAAAAGCTAGCAAAGGCAAACTTAGTTAGTTGAGTCACTGTTTGAAATTAAAAGGCCTTTTTCATGTCAGACATTTTGACATGTAGGAAAACCACAGGTGTACAGCACAGTAATTAGCCTAGTTTTAACAGCAGGGTCTGAAATGAACCTTTTTCCTCACCTGCCACTGTGGCAGGTCACTGAACATTTCTACCGGCCACTAATTTTTTTTGTCTGCCACTTTTGAAATCTGGGTAGAACACTTTAAAATTGTAAACACTGAGTCAGTGGTACCAGACTGTAGAATTATGGAATATATCATGTAACCTTAATCCATGACTGTATTTGTTAACACTTTATTTTACAGGTCCACAAATTTCATGGTAATTAGGTGATAAATAGCAAGTTACCTATTTGAAATTTCTATGGAATTACTGCCAAATTACCCCAATATTTACCTCAAAATGTATGAAAATGATTTTATTATAAACATAATTTAATAATTATATGCTAAAATAGTATATAATGGTTAAAATAGGGCCCTCAGGCACTGCTCTTCATCTTCATCAAAGCTAATAGAAGACACTTCTGATCACCATTGTGTGACTTATTGTCTACACAAATGTAACCTGGTAACTAATGCCATGATTCAGGAGGATGTTTTAAGAAATTTCAAAGAAGTTATTTGCTAATTATCATCTATTTAAAAGCAGACATGGAAATAAAGCAAAACAATTAACCTTGGATTCTTTTCCTGGAAATATATTAAATAAATTACCAGCTATTGAGAAATATAATTATTAAATAATGTTTATAATAAAGTAATTTTTGATCAATTTAGAGGTAAATATTGGGGTAATTTGGCAGTAATTCCAAAGAAATTTCAAATAGGTTACTTGCTAATTATCACCTAATTACCATGAAATTTGTGGACCTGTAAAATGAAGTGTCATAATATATTTAATTTAGGCTTTAGAATTGCTTTTTAAAAATATTTCTTAATATAAGGAAATGACCTGACATGTTCACCTGCCACAGCCAACATTTACCCTGTTATTTGACAGGTGGCAGGTGCTTATTTCATTCCCTGTTTACCAGTTCATTAGCATTATGCACTCAAACATAGCAATAAATGGAAGTTGTTTAAGCCAGGTGGGCTCATAAAGTCGTGTCTAAATGGTAACCCTCGATTTGCAAACCTCTCGCGAGATGTTTTGGGTCAGGATATGTCGTCGGATAGCAAGTCTCGCGATACTTCTCGCAAATCTAGGGTAACAATCTAGACACGACCCCTAATAACAAAAACACCTGTTAGCTATGCTGTTAGCACAAGCAGCTAACTAACACTTACTTGGTGAAGCGACGTAGGTAGTTAGTGATTCCTGTGTCCACTCTGTGAAGAATAAATCCGTCTTTGGAAAAACAATTAACAGACCGAAAAACGTCCGACTTGACGAGCGTGTTTGAGGCCGACAGTTGATAAAGATAAATACCCAACAAGCGTTAACTAACGCCAGCTAGCTAATGAGCTGTGACGTAACAGCTGACAGACTTTTTTTTTTTTTTTTAAATGACAGTATCCATAGTAACAGCAGAACACATTAAACTCATTTACATACAGAAGAAGCATAGCAAAAACATAAACAAAGGGCTGTGCCAAATATAAAAGGACAACAGAAATTAAGCAAAACCAACATAAAATAAAAAAAAGATTAAAAAAAAAGACAACGCAGGAGTATGACAATAATTCCACTTAAAAACTTTAAAGATAATGCAGACATTCATTGTTTTCATTGCTTTTTTGTTTTGTGAGGAAGAAATTGTTGACAGATATAGATCCATTTCTTTCATAAATACAAAGAAGTTAGGCTTTTTTTTTTGTTAAATTTACACTTGTGAATGTGGAACTTTGCGAGAATTAAAATTAAATTAATAAGAAAAAATGCATTACTGTCTTTGTAGCAACCAAATACAATATTTCTATAGTACAGTGCAAAATTGGAGAAAATGTTAACAAGTATAAAATTAAATAATATAGTAATAAAATAAAATAGATAGATATTATAATATATATAAATATTTTTCTAATATGTACATATCATCTGTCACTTGCAATATAAATCTTACTCACTGTACACGCAGTAGGCCTATAGTCATCTTTTCATGAACATATCGTACATAATCATCCAGTCCATGTATATCCATTCAGTGTTTATTTCTTCACATTATTTTTATTGTTTACAATTTACAGAAAACTTGACTTGTAAATAGACGTTTTATTTCTTATTTCATTGTTGGGTCATTGGTGCTTTTAATGCCCCCGCGCCAGCAACAGCCATGGCTGGAGGCATTATGTTTTCGGGTTGTCCATCCGCTCGGTCCATTCTCGTGAACGCGATATCTCAGGAACGCCTGGAGGAAATTTATTCAAATTTGGCACAAATGTCCTCAAGGATGAACTGATTGGATTGGATTTTGGTGGTCAGAGGTCAAAGTCACTGTTACCTCACATCCATCCCACTCTTGTGAAAGCGATTTCTCAGGAACGCCTGGAGGGAAATTTTATTACATCTGGCACAGACATCCACCTGGACTTGAGGATGAACTGATTAGAATTTGGTAGACAAAGGTCAAGTTCACTGTGACCTCACAAAACACGTTTTTTGCCATAAGTCAAGAATTCATATGCTAATTATGACAATTTCACAGAAATGTCTAACAGGATATAATGATGAAGTGATGGCATTTTGGACAGACATGGATGTAAACAGCAACTTGACTGGTTGTCATTAATTCTAGTTATATATATTTGTATAACATTTATAGATACACCTATTTGTTCATATATCTGTGTACAAAGCAGTCCTGTTTTTTCTCTACCTTTATTGTCTAGCCTTGTTGTCATTGTCCCTAGCTGTTATTTCTCTTTCTGTTTAAGTACATTGACAGAGATGAAAACAACTGAGTCAAATTCCCTGTATGTGCACTTGGCAAATAAATCTGATCTGATTCAAACAACTAACAGCTTACCACGTCCAATGTGTTCAAATAGATCGATTTAGTTGGGTAGTTCAGGGCTTTTTTTCATCACCACCTCAGCCTAAAGAAGATCATCTACTTTATTGTTGAAAGGTGTTATTTATACAGTATGTCAAATTCATTTCACTAATACACTTGAAGGTCATTAAAGATCAATTGTGTCAGGTGGGTGTAATTTATTATGTATAGGCTATTACATTACCCAGAGATGTTATGAGTAACCTTTTTACGTGGCTGCTTTATGAGACTCAAATTGAATAAAACACACTATCAAGAGACAAAACGGTCAGATTAAATTAATGGAGGAAGACAGCTGGCAGCTTTCCCTCTTCTTGCAGAGCATGATAGGCCTGTAATTGAAAAAAGCAGGTTTGTTTCTAAGTAGGTTTGCTGGAAAGTCTGTTCTCTCCCATATCAAATGATTTATTCAAACTCATAGATGCACATAAATACCACCGGTACCACTGCTGTCTTTGTTGCACCCTCAGCAAGGTCACTTTTCTTTCCTTTCTTTTTGAGGGGGGATCAGTAAAATAAAATCTAGAGGAACTCCTCTTCCATCATTTAAGGAGGGGGTGTGCCTGTGTGATACTGTATTGATTGCTTATCTTTTAGTTTCCTGTTATTTGTTGCTTCCATAGCAAAGGTCACATCGTAGGTTCGGTTACAAAACGCCACCCCCTGCAGCTGATAAGGATTCATTTGTACAAAGGGTATGATTCATTCCCAAAAGTACATCAGCAGGGTGGTTGCTGCTGTAACAAAGCTTGATCCCAGGCCTGCTGTTGAATGGATAATATCAATTGTGGATATTAGATACTGGAAAACATCCTTAACTCAAAAGGATGCTGATAAAGCGTTGCATAAGTTTTCCAAAGGGCACAGAGAGCAGAACGTCCCACTGGGCACTGCTTATATAGTTCAGTATGTGTGATCAATCAAAAAGAGAACAGAGAGGGAATTGAATAATTCTTCTGTATACTTGTTTATACGTGTGTGTATGTGTATGTTCAAACTTCTGTGTGTGCGTGGGTGTGCACATGCTCGTGACTGCCAGTCATTTTCATTTAGAAAGAAATTGCATTTATGCAGTGTTTTTAGTAATTAGCATATTTTTCATTTGTGAAGTAACTGTGCTCCTCAGGCAATTACATCAAGGTCCACATTTATTTCACATATGGGACTACAGTATATTGCATTGATTTAGGGGAAAGGCACCGTTTTAGAAGCTCCAAAGCTCCAAGGGGGGGGTGACACAAGTGAGCTGTGATGCAACAGAAACAGGGATGACGCAAGTGGGAGATGAAGCAATATCTCATCTATTTTTAGTGTTTACTTTAAAATATGAGGGTATAAATACAAAAGCAAAGACATGAAACTACACCCTACAGGCAAAGATTTTTATGTGAGGAAAATATTCAGACTGAATCGCGTATGTTTTAACAGCTCTGTTGTTGGGGAAGAAAAAAATTTAACTTAAACTGCAGCCCAGAATATTAGCTCTGATGCTGCATGATAAACAGCGGTGGAATGTAACTAAGTACATTTAGACTAATACTGTAATTTTTTCATGTTTGTACTTTACTTGAGTATTTCCATTTTATGTAACTTTATACTTCTACTCCACATCTCAGAGGGAGATATTGTACTTTTTACTCCACTACATTTATTTGACAATATGAGTTACTACTTTGCAGATTCAGATTATTAATATAAAATATAAATCAACTAATAAACTATGTATTATCAAGTACATACATATCAAATATATAAAGTAGTTAAAATTAGCTTCACCTTTACCAGCTGCCACATTAAAGTGATGAACACATTAATGCATCAATAATTATAATACAATAATATATATTCTGCATAATGAGGAGTTTTACTTTTGGTACTTTAAGTATACTTTGATGTTAATACTTTTGTACTTTTACTTAAGATTTTGAACAAAAAGGACTTTTATTTCTAATAGAGTATTTTTCCACTTTGGTATTACTATATTTTTACTTAAATTAAAGATCTGTATACTTCTTTCAGCAGTGTAAATTAAAGAAAATGTGATTATCAAAAGAATCTAAATTCACAGGATCACTTAATGAATTCGCCTACATTATTTAAACCTCTCTAAATTAAAAAAAAGGCAGACACATAATTTTGTGTAGCAGAAAGACGCAATGTGGATTCCTCACAGACTACCTGACTGGTCAGCCACACTATGTCAGGCTGCAGACGTGTGCGTCAGACACCACACATCCTTTGGGGACAGTCTTGTCTCCTTTTCCTGTTCACCCTCTACACCTCCGACATCAGACACAACACTCAGTTCTCAGATGACTGCTATCGTGGTCTGTGTCAGTAGGGACCAAGAGGTTGAATACAGAGGTGTGGACAGGTTTTTTGTTGAGTAGTGTGGGTTGAACCGCCTGCTGCGGATCAACATCACTAAGAAAATTGAGTTTTTAGCCCAGATGTACAACTCAGAGACAGACAGTGTGAGTAAAAGTTCATAATAACTCGTGGTCCAAATCAGGCAGTCAGATAAAAATCTGATTCATATGGGCAAGCGGGGGGGTCATGCGGGCAAGTCAAACAAGCAGAACACATGGCTGGAGGTGGAAGCACAATAGGCAATCTGGCAAAGAGTGAATGGAATGGGCTGGTATATACAGTATATACAGCCAGCCTGTTCTCATTCCCAGGGCGTCAAATATTGATGCTTTGTCATGGCTGTCGGCATGAGATACCGGATACATATTTTTTTACTAATGATGCACTTTTTAATAATCAAAGTATATTTTAATCCACTTTTCAGATAACTGTTAACACACTAATAGTATATAAAAAAAAATTAAATTAAATTAAATTGTGTGGATAATACACTTTAAATATAATTTATTACAATTTTTCTAAAGCCTGAAAACAGAGCCAGGAGGTGCTGAAGTCTAGTTTTCTCTCAGAACACTTGAATTACATTATGCTGAAAGGTTATTATGGTATTTATGACCAATGATGTCAAAAATATACTGCCTACTGCCACTTAACTCAGTGGAAATTTAAATAACAGGATGTAAACAGTGTATCGATACATTGATCGATAGATTCCAGAACCCTCGTTCTCACCCCCTCCCCCGTGCTGTCCCGAGCCGTGCGTCGGTTAGTCCGGATGATCTCCACGTGGTTTTTACGCAGCGCAAAAACGCGCTGCAATAGCAGGAACAACTCTGATTTTAGAAAAGCAAACTTGAACATCAACATAGACTACTGTATGTGGAAGCAGCCACAACATAACCATGCAAACACGGAGCTAATGCATGAGAACTGCGAGGAGAGGAAGAGAGAGTGAGTTACTGAATGGATCCATAACCACGTTACTATGGTTCATAATAATGCAGGACAGTGAGGATACATCCATTTCATACAGGAGACGAGCAGGAGTCTACCGATGCGCGTTCATCCCACAGAGGTTCATATGAGACAGCAGAGCAGTCACATCAAATGCCACCTTGACTAGGCTACAGTGTAAATCAACATAAGTTGAGTATAACTGAAAACATATGATTTATTTCTTCCTTTATCTTCTGGTAAATCAACATTTTCCCCATATAGCTGGCAATAATGACATAGTATGACAAAAAGAGTTTTCTCCTGAAGTCTTGGCTCATTAAACTGTTTAATTAAGTGCTGACTATCTGTGAGGTGATGTTCCGTGATGTCACGTCTGACGTCACGGAGGAGGTTATTGGGCGGTGCTTATGTTTCACGTCATACGTGACGTCTTGTGCAACCAAAACCGAGTTTACTTATAGGACCCATTTCTCTCGTTTCTCTAACCCGGGTCTCCCATCTAGGAGACCTGGAGTGCTCTGATTCTGTCAGACGCCAGAGACTTGGTTGTCAGCCTAGGCTACACCTCGCCACGGGCACCATCCTACCTACGGGGTAGGTTTTGTTCCGTGGCGAAACTGCCAGGCATGGACGTGTGCATGGAGCTAGTGCTCCACTGGCACGTAGGCTTCAGGCCACAGCCATGTTTCAGAGTCCAGCTGCCAGGCATGGACGTGTGCATGGAGCACTAGGCTCCACTGGCAGGTGGACTCCAGGCGATATTCAGGGGTTCAGAGCAATTTTTTTGGGGAGGGGGTTGGTTTCTGTCTCAAATCAAATAAGCTGATACACAGATTATATCTGAACAGTATACTGTGTGTCACAGTTTCATAACTGTCAGCAGTGGTGGAATGTAACTAAGTACATTTACTCAAGTACTAATCAATTCTGAGATGTGAACAGGATTATTACTAGCAGTTCTCACTTTATGTATCATGTTGACTACACTGTAAAAAAATCATTTTTTTTTACAGTTTTTTTCAAGAAATGTTACATTTTTTGTCTATTTCAAAATGACAGAATTTTTTTTTTAAAAATTACATGATTCATTTCTGATTTATATGTAAATGGTCTTAGATTTACAGTATTTTTTGTAATCACAATCGTTATTATCTGTATTTAAGCTTTTCTTGATCATTTTTAAAGATAATTATTCTGTTTATGACTCTATTTAAACAATTATTTTATGTTAGAAGAAAAGGATTTCGTGGAATTCAAAAAATATTTCTTGTAAAAATATATCTTTTTTTATATACTATAAGTGTGTTCATAAAACGTACTAATCAGTTTAAAAAAAAGTTGTACTTAAGTTTATTTAAGTGCATCTTAATGGTGTGTCAAAATAATACACTTAAGTACACTTAAGTGTATTTCAGTATATCTTTAGCACTAATTACTATCATTAGTATACTAAGTAAATTGTTATACTCAAAAATAGAACACTTTAGTATAGTAATCATTAGTGTGCTATTCTGTTCTATGACAAATTGCACTTCAATTATGAGAAAAACACAATTTTGACATTAAAAGATAAATCAAATTTGACATACTTTACAGCTTTGGGGAAAAAAACTAACTTAGCTAATATAACTGTAGAACACGGTAGGGGCCTTTTATTGGCTGTGGCCAAATATTGCACAGAAAATTGAATATTGATATTGCACAGTGGTATACGTGGATATTGCACATGAACGAGTGAATAATTTATTTTAATTTTTTTGGTGTGTGTGCAGACTACTGGGAGCAGTGTTGATTGTAGAGTCTGACAGCAGCAGGAAGGAAGGACCTGCGGTATCTCTCTTTCACACACCGCAGTAAGTGTCCTGCATGGGGTGGGACATGTTCTCCATCAGGGATGAGAGCTAAGCCATCATTCTCCTGTTTCCCACCACCTCCACTGGGTCGAGGGGGCATCCCAGGACAGAGCTGGACTTCTTAACCCTCTGTTAAGTCTCTTCCTGTCAGCAGTCGAGAAAGTAAACATTGTAAGCATGAGTTTATGGTCTCAATCACTAGTTTCAAGTCTTTTTCAATACAGCATGATGTTCATTTAGTAAATTATGGTCCCATTTAGAGTCAAATAGACCATAAAGCAAGGGATGCTTGAGGGCGTGGCTACCTTGTGATTGACAGGTTGCTTCCACGGAGTTGTCCGGTCTGGGAGTTGTCTGTGTTTTCATCTTACAACTTTAACCCTTTAAACCCTTGTTTTCAGTTCATGAAAGTTAATTGTAACCTTTTTGGTCGCCTAACAATGTCTTATTCAGCGTTCGGTTGTACTTAGCTCCACCCTCTTGTGTCACTTCTGGTTGCAAATAACCTAGATGGCGACGGCAAGAATAGGTCATGTGAGGATAACCGAGAAAATTGCAAAATCTGATCTGAGATCTGACAAAACTTGTAAAAACTCTTGCGAGGCTCGCTGCTTAGCAACCTATCCTAACCTTAACCATCTCTTTCCACTACACACTACAGCCAAAATGCCAAACTTGAGGCTTCAAAACGGCAGTCCACAAACCAATGAGTGATGTCACAGTGACTACGTCCACTTCTTATATACAGTCTATGATAGTAACCAGTACCCTGCACTTGTATTCAAGCACTGCACCATCACTTGTTATTTGCATCTCCCTTTGTTCTACTACTGTATTTATACAGTATATATGCTTTATGGGAAGCGGACTGTTGTCCGGTTTATGTTTTTCCGAGAACATTCAGCATTTTAATGAGATGAGATCATAGCAGCAGCTGCACTGCTTGGCAGCTTACGACTTCCATAAATCAGGCTACAGTAGTAAAGGCTGCCCTCAAACATTTGGGACATTTCCGTCCCCTTTAAATTCACAGATGTTCATAATGTTTCAAGGACATTTTTTCCCTCAAGCCTCATTAATTTTGGACTGTCAGCCATGGAGCAACTTTACTTTCCCCTATACTGAGCAGGTCTTGTAAGTGTCTCGCTCAAGGCAACTTAATAGTAATCAGAGAGCGGTGAGAGCGTTCACTCCTTCACACTCACACTGTATTCCAACAGTTTCACTCCGCTTTCTGCACCATCCCATCCACTCTCACAGCAGCAACACCTTCAAACCTACACAACACATACAGGAGCAGTCTGTTCACACATTTCTTCTTTTCACATTATTCATTCAGATGTGCTCTTCTGTTCATTAATATTCTGAGAAGTGGGAGACCTTCCCATGCTCTTTATTCTCCTCTTTACGTCGACTGTAATGATGGTGCTGCTGGTGGCAGGTAATGATTTCAAACAATATCATGATTGCTTTTTTCTCATTGAGCATTCATCCCAGGCGAGTCCTTCCTTGGTGTTTTTTCCTGTTTTCAATTGTTCTATCGGATAATTGGAAAAATTGCAGCGATGGCAAACACCCATGAATACAATAAGAAATGCTTCTCAAACAGCAAACAGAAGCACGCCAGTCAAATACCGATTGAAAGCATATAAATGGTATTAAATTATAATACAGACAATACAAAAATACGAATGCGTCGGCTGAAAGAAAGTTATAAAACCTCTGCTAGAGATTCTTCAAATTAGGATGAGCGTGTTTCTTTTTTGAAACGCTGTCATGATATAAAGCTTCATTAAATGGCAGCAAAGAACTCCTTCAACACAAATGCTCCCCGGTTGCTTTTTTAGAATAACGCAGCATCTCTGCAGCTACTGCTCAGGAGACAGAGGGGGGGGGGGAGTAGTTTAAATCATGGACTATTTAAAACTCAGGCACATCGGAAGCTGGCTGGAGCTCGCACGCCGGATAGTTGGCAGATATTTTCCAAATCCTAAGCACTGACAACAGCGAGCTTGGGGAGGAAGACGAAGGACAGAGAGAGAATAAAAATGAGATGGAGAGAGAACGCTGATCTTGAGGATGATTACGCCCAAACATGGGGACGTGCTTGTAATTAAGAAACCTAATTTATTTTATCACGCCAAATGTAATATTGGTAATCTGCACTGTAATAACTTGTCTTAAAGCCCCATATCACAAGTCTTCTAAATTATAGCAACTTGTATCTGCTGCAACATGTTGTCTCTCAAATACACTGTAAAAAGTCCCTCGTAGATGACGAACCATACAGCAGCTTTCATCAATAGATCTATTTGATCACAAGAAGCCTGCAAAGAAACCAGCGGGGCTTTAATCATGCTCCCGAGCTCATTAAATATTTAGATTTGCCAGATGAAACGGCTTTTAACCTCAACAAGAAGTCAACACTTGTGGCTCCAACAGTAAAAAGCAAACGCCTGTACACAAGGTTACGATGACACCCACACACACTTCTCCACCTCTCGTTTTCCCCCCCACCCACAAACTCCACACATGATCGGTGCCACGTATGGACGAATGCAGATGTGTCAAGTGAATAAATCATCAAACAAGTGTACATAGGACGGAGGACGTTCCTCCGACATGAAATGAAGTTTAGCCAACGTTGTTGAATAATGTATTCGGCCACATGATGTCGAAATTATGTTCACTGGTCATGTTTTTCTTTTTCTCTGGAGGTTACACTACATTTGGCTCCTGCAATTGCTATTACATTGTGAACTTTTATCTCACCACATTTTCCAACAGAATACATCCTGTTGTTTTAAAGATGAAATGCCACAATTTCAAAGCTACCATAATTCCAATCCTGTTTCCTAGACATTATGTTCAAACTAATTTGCAGAGGTGTGGACTTCAAGGTAGTGTATGCACATCCCAACATGATATCAACCCAAAATTATGTATTAAGTACAATTATGACATTTTGACAATGTCGAAATGTCCTGATGGCTCTTAATAAATCCTCTTTTTGGGAGCATCTATTCAGCGTGCGGGCGCCTGTTCCTCTTGAGATAATAAATGCAAAAGATTTGAAATAATACAAAAAAATCCATTCAAATTAATTAATCAGCAAAAGCTCAAACCCTTCTGGGCTTCCCAGTCGTGTTATTATGACAAACCTACATATTAGAGTGCAGGGAACACAATCCCTTAAATTTATTCCAAAAATCTTCACAATGTTCTTGCAGAATCTTTTTAGAATATTGTTTTACATAATATTTTAGTATACGCCTAAATAGACAGACCTTTTTTCAGAAACAGGAGGTCTTTCTGTTCAAGTTTGAAGCCAAACAGCAGGTCATTGGAGAATACAACCTAGGACAATTATAATCCCGCTCACCACACATGGGGTTAGCGTGAGGACAAATCCAGCAGGAGGGCATTGTGAGTTAATGCAGCTGGGAAGTCACTGCAAGTTCATTTGCATATGTTTAACTCATGTGGGCCTGAAACTTTGAGGCAAAGGATGAATTAAACTTTTACCAAAAGGGATTTGCAAATTTAAAATCAGATAAAATACTTAAGAGGCTGTTTTGATGTGGAGCATAGCTGAATGTCCACTGACAACACACGAGCTGTTTAATAATTAACGTCTTAATGTGTCCCGATGCATCACGATGTGCTCTACTTTAAACACTTTCACTTTACATCCAGTCTTTAACGTTGCTGCCAGTGGACACGCACCAACAGTCAGACAATCAAAGGCACCTATCGTTCGTAGCAGCCGAGACAAACATGTTAAAACAGTATCAATGGCGTAAATTTAAGGATCTATGTGGTGAATTTTAATGTTCGCCGCCTCGTGTTGACGCCTCAGATCTCCCACACACAGCGATGATATTTGTCACACGTCAAAAAACACACATCCGCTCCTTCAGAGTGTGTAATTGGGTGTGCTCTTGAATCATAGATCTGGTTTGCTGATATAATAAAGCAATGTCAACTTCCTGATAAATGGACAGGATCAAAGCTGTTCATGCGTGAATTTAGATGAATCCTCTTTACTCCAGATTGAAATGACAGACAGGAATCAAGGGGGGGGGGGGTTTCGATTACCTAACCGAGACAGTTTTAAAACAAATCTTCAGGTCAGACCGAGAGTTTTTGACACCCCGTCACTGAAAACTCTTTTCTGACTCACAGGAGAATGTTTTCTATTTTTGTCTGCATGAAACACTGGAAGCCTCTTGCACACAGGAATGTAACTTTTCGCCTGGAGTCAGGGAAATGAATCATTAGTCATCACCTCTTCCCCTCATTTGGTCAAGTTCACGCCCCCGCACTTGTCATTCATTGTGATGAGCTGTCTACCTTGCCTACGGCGCCCTTAAAGCTGTCGCAAACGTCGGAGAAGGGATTCTGCAGGAAGACAAGTAACACTGGTGATGTTGCCCGTTGTTCTTGACCTCGCTATTATTTCACCACGTTTAGTGACACCATGGGTCACATACAAATATACACTGATAACCTATTACACATCCTATTAATGTCTTGAAATTTCAATCTGAAAAGGTGGTGTTTTGCTAAATGAAACATCACATTGCATACATACAGTACAATCTGTTGATAAAAGTCAAGTATTCGGTTTATAAAAACTTTTCAAAGCCACCTCTTGTGCTGAGTTTGACCCGATTTGTGGAAGGAAACTACGATAACCTTTTAATGTTCTGCTCCACTATTTGGTAGAGCACATTTTGAGTCACTATTTGTTATGAAAAAATGTGTTGAACTCAACCTGATTGAGCCATCTCTACCACTTTGTTTTGGTATGTTATGCTAAAAAAAAAGAATCCACTAGATGTCGCTGTGTCTTTGAATAGCCTTTTCAGTTCGCCTCCTTACAGGAAGTTAGGAACAAAAAAGGTCACTCCAGACACGAGGACTCTGTTTGGTCTAATTTTCAAAGGTTCATTTTCAATATATCATAGTTTCATAGGCCTTACTGAGCAGAATTATTTAACTTAATATCAAAAACAAAGTCTAATAAGGGTTAAATAATTTTCTAAAAACATGCCCTACCAAACAGTATGGTTAAAGCAGTAGAGCTAATAATGCAATTAAAATTGACTATTTTCTACTAAATAAAAAAACGTTAGATCATTCATTGTTGTTAATATGGTACATTTAATGTTTTCAAAGTAGCCTACTGTAAATATGATAAATATCTAGAATAAATACATCGAAATAATACTAATATTGGTAATACTACTAATTGCAAGGTAACAAATTGACATATTGGTATACTAACATATATATTGTACGTAGCAGTGTGACGCCTCAACCGTTTGGTAGAGGCTTATATTTAAAAAAACAACAACTGTAGGGTCTGTTTAAAAATATATATATATGTTATTGCCCCATGGACATTTTTCCATTGCTTTTTTCTTAGTGAAGACATTAAAAAGACAATAAACTAATGTTTGTGCACAGCAATGATGTCAATATATATTTATTTATTGACATAACATCTCAGGCTACATTGAAACATTGAAATGCAGCCTCATATGGGATTGGCAGGCCATAAATATGGTAATATAGGATGTAAAAAAGTATGGATTAAAGTATATAGATGAAAGCCTTTACATATGAATGCATTATTTGCTAATTTAGTATTTGTGCAACAGAACGGCTGACTTGAAACAAATGTAAGACAAGTGTAAGGGACCAAGCAGTGAAGCAACGAGGAAACAGGAGTTGTTGAACTAATTTGGGCTTTTTATTCAGCCAAAAAATAACAAAACATTATTAACCAATAATTGAATACCTAGGTCTAACAAAAAAGAGGTTAAAGTAATATAACAATACTTATTCCCACTATTAAACCAGATGTTAACTGAACAAAACTAACCTAAACAATGAACCATGAGGGCAGATATATATAGGGCTTAGCCAAACCAAAATAGAACACAAAGGGGTAAACAAGATGGACACAAAATATAATTAAATACCAAGCAGAACTAACTACAACCAAATCCCCCCCCCATAACATTGCAGCACTTGGTTTGGCCCAGTTTGAGTCCTCATGGCAGCACTTGGTTTGAGTCCTCAGCCACGCCCCTATCTCCACCAGGAAGTCAGCTCCCCCAACAGCCAACTCAAACAAAGAAACAAATGATTAATATAACAAATAATAATATGTGTAACCTCACAGTGTTAATGTGTGAATCTAAACTATATAAGGTTAAACACAAATAAGTGATGTTAATTGTAAAGGTATAGTTGGCTGCAAATTAAATGAACCTGTGTAGGTAGTAAACTAATGAGATGAGAGAGTGTGAATCGGAATGATATTACCCTGTGTGGCTGTGACCATCACACAAGATATTGTCATGTATTAATGACTTCATGCTTCACATGATCTCAACAGATTGTGAACATACAGTATATTACAGTTTATGCAGTTTGAAACAGATGTGCTTTAAACCAACATGCCTCACAGTAACATGAATTCATGCGTTTGGTTATGTGTGCGTGGTCTCGGAGGAATCAGACCCCTTCAGTACTGCCTTCTCCCCACTGAGCATCCTTCTTCATGCATACCCTTTGCTCCCTTTTAATTTTTCCCAGCATCCAACCCTTTGAACCAAGCGTTGGTTCATTCATTAATATTTATTTCCCTTTACATCACTTTGATGGTGGAGCCTTTTAAATGTTTAATTTGGTTCAGCACCATTAAACAGTAATGCCGGAGTCTTTTAATTCTAATGTACACATTATGGCACAGCTTGAATACAGGCTGCGTGGGGATGACCTGTATACACTGCACCATGGTGGCCTTGTTTCCTATTCACTAGATTGTCTTATCTGAGGCTTTGAATTGCCTTGTTGTTGTTGTTGAAGGGTGCAATACAAATAAATGGGTCTTGTTGCCTCAAAGAATAAATTCCTTCTTCAGTCTGAGCTTCATAGCATTTTTCCTTCATAATTACATAAAATCAGTAAGGGATAGTTGTGTTTACCTGGATTTACCTCAACAGTTTCAGGCAAAGAGTAAAAGTGTTTGGAGGGAGGACTGTGAATCAGAGAAGACGTCAAACAACTCCCAGCTGCCGCCAAGCACTACAGGACCTGGACCTCAAAACCTCCTCTGTACCACAAAGACCTAATCCATTTTTTATGGTTTTAACCTGAACAAATTGCAAATGTGTGTGGAGAGTTGTGTAACTCTATCTCAATCCGTGTGTGCGTATTGAGATTTGTGAATGTGTACAGTAATCTGCAAATGTGTATTCAGAATCTGTGTGTAATCAGATTTGTAAATGTGTACAAAAAAAATCTTGCAAGTGTAGCCTATTGAGATTTGTAAATGTGTAGACAAATCTGTAAATGAGTACATAAATCTGTAAATGTGTAGACAAATGTGTAAATGTCCAAAAATATGTAAATGTGTACATAAATCTATAAATGTGTAAACAGAACTGTAAATCTGTAGATAAATCTGTAAATGCGTACATAAATATGTAAATGTGTACATACTGTATATCTGTATATGTGTAGACAAATCTGTAAATGTGTAGACAAATATGTAAATATATACGTAAATCTGTGAATGTGTAGACAAATCTGTAAATGCGTACATAAATATGTAAATGTGTACATAAATCTGTATATGTGTAGACAAATCGGTAAATGCGTACATAAATATGTAAATGTGTAAACAAATACGTAAATGCATACATAAATATGTAAATATGTAGACAAATCTGTAAATGCGTACATAGATCTGTAAATGTGTAGACAAATCTGTAAATGCGTACATAGATCTAAATCTGTAAATGTGAACATAGATCTGTAAATGTGTAGACAAATATGTAAATGTGTACATACTGTATATTAATGGCTGAAAAGTAGACAAAGCTGCTTGAGCTGCTACTTCTAGAGTTGTCGTGTGTGTGTGTGTGTGTGTATGTGTGTGTGTGTATGTCTAGTATGTGTGTAAGTCCTTCAGGTAATACAATCTGTCTTTCTGCCTTCCCTGTCCCCCAATTACCACAGGTAATTCCCAAACCCATGTGACCACATCGAACACATGTCCCATTAGCTCCCTGTTAGCCCTGCTCACACTCAGTCCCACGTCTCCTTCTCTCTGGCAACAAGTGTTCTTCTCAGTTCTTCTTTACTTCATTAGATTATTTTCTCCAGACATTGACTGAGGTCCACCATCTTTAAAGACATTACAATTGATAAAACGCTGCTCAGAAGAGAGAGGAGCAAGAAGCCTTTCAAGTACATTACACTTAAAGGGGCACTCCACTTATTTTATATTACAGTCTCATGTTTCAGTTTGAGCTTGGCACATTTTTAAAAGGAAGCCTGCACTATAAACTGTTTGTCGCTGACACTGCATTATGGGAAGTCAAGATATCTCATTAATGTCTGGGCATTTTGTTTGTCCATAAACTTTAGAGACTTTACTGTAGTTTCTTTAGAAAGTGGGGCAAAAGGTGAAAACTGTCATGAATGTCGTCATGAAATGTATAAATTCTATTCTCCACTTTCATATCTGGCACAATTGAAAGTTAGAAATGATTACAATGAATGCATATGTTTTATACGTAATCAATAATATTGGAATGGAAAATCCCACCATTGGATTATGTATGTTTTATGACTTACATAGTTCAGAGGCATCAGCTGGCTTATGGGCCGGAAATCTGTTCAGTAATTGGATACTGGAACTGATCAGGTGGGACAGTAAAAGGAAATAGATTCAACAAAATCAATAACATTTTTAATGTGCTTGAATAAAATAGCATGTCTAATCATTTGGGCGTGTGAAATAAACATACAAATCATTTGATTGATCTTCACACGGTCCTAAATAGCTGTTTGCTGTTCATGTGTGGATTTATAGGATGAATGAATGCATGTCATATGGTTCAGTTTAAAGAGACAGTACGCAGAGTATTTCATATTTCCATAACTGATCGGCATTCACGGGAGGAAATTACTAAACACGATTTTGTTTTTAAGTTTACACAGAAAACACAATAGTGCATCACCAGTGGTGGAAGAAGTACTTTTACGTAAGTAAAAGTAGTAATACCCCAATGTAAAAATACTCCGATACAAGTAAAAGTCCTGTATTCAAAAAGTACAGATAAATATACTATCAAAATAAAAGTGCTAGTCATGCGAAATGGCCCCATTTCAAGGTGTTTTATCATTACATATTATTGAATACTGATGTATTAATATGTAATTAGCATTTAATATGATTTATAAATGTCTTTTCTCCGTGGAAGAGAGCTGCTCACGACATAAGTTCAAGCTGCGCTCGCCGCACATCACAGCGTGCAGCACCCAAAGTTGGGTTTTGCTCGATGCAGCAAAAAGCCATCGTGGCGCGACACAAGCCATTGAAATTGATGGGTTTCAGAGCACAGCGGTGCTGTTGTCGCAATGTGTCTGAAAGGACCTTCAGTGAGTGACAGACGGAGAGTTCTGTGAGAAAGAATCACTCAAGCAGGGACAAAAAATGTATGAATGAATGAATATAAATTGATGAATATTAGTTTATGCCAAAGATTCACACAAGTTCTCGCCAGAGGGGCAAATTATTCAGTTTTCTTTCCTGAGAATTAAAAGTAGGCCTATTTGACATAAAAATGCTGTTGCAGTGTACTTATTATTTTGTTATTTTCATTCTTTAGAAGACACTAGAATGCAGGAAACAAAGTCTCTGAAACTTTTTTTTTTTTTTTTTTAATCCCTCCCTATTTTTGAGGTTTCGAGGATGACATGTATGCTCTTGTGTCACTTCTGGTTGCAAATAACCAAGAAGGCGACGGCTAAAACCAAGATGTCGAAGGCCAAAATGCCAAACTCGAGGCTTCAAAACAGTAGTCCACAAACCAATGAGTGACGTCCACTTCTTATATACAGTCTATGTTTTTTTATACCTGAAAATAAACATTAAAATAATGAAAAAATAATTGGTGTTTGTGTATCATCCTTCACACTAACTATGCTCTCCTTTTCAGAGAATTTGGAGATGATGAACAGAATGAAATGGATGATAGCATCCTTAAAACTGACTTCAACGTGATAATTAAGATGTCGAGTTTTCATCGTGACGGCGTGTGTGTTTGTGTGTGTGTGTGTGTGTGTGTGTGTGTGTGTGTGTGTGTGTGTGTGTGTGTGTGTGTGTGTGTTTGTGTGTGTGTCCCGTCATGCTCAGATTGTTGGGGCAGGCGTTATCTCACAGCTGTGAAAAAACCTGTCCTCATTTAAAAATGGGATGAAAAACAATTATTTGAGCTGTTGGAGTAAATAAAGTAGAAAGGGCTCATGAGTGTAGATGTGAGTATTTTTCTCTATGTGTGTGTGTGTGTGTGTGTGTGTGTGTGTGTGTGTGTGTGTGTGTGTGTGTGTGTGTGTGTGTGTGTGTGTGTGTGTGTGTGTGTGTGTGTCACTTCATTAATGAGCACCTTCAGGCAGGTTGCTCTGATCTGATGAGGACTGGTGCTCTCCTTTACCACCGAGATGAGAAATGATGGTGGCAGCCCAAAGTCTAATTATAAAGTGAGCCTAACAAACCAGCCGTTCATATGTCTCTCACTGCTTAATGCCTCTGAGGAGGAAATACGCAATTTTCCCGTAATTTTCATTGTGTGTCTTTCATGTGTTTTGCTTCCTCTGAAAGGTGATGACTGGTTTGTCTTGTGCCTCCTCCTACGCAATAGCTGCTCTCTACGATGCAACCTCCCCCAGGTGACTTTTTCCCAAGAAGTAATGACATGACCAACAGGTTGTCATGGATATTAAACTATGGCAACAAGACCTTGAGATGCCGTTCGATCTATTCTTTAAAATGCGTGTGGGAGGATGTTTGTGCATTGTGTGGTTTGAGAACTGAATGTTCCTTCAGACACCCACCAAGAGTAAAAATCTTTTAATGTTCTCAGGATATCATGTATTTTTGGTGGGAGCACTTTATAATGCTATGGATGCATATTTGTTTATGTGGCCACGAGAAGAAATTAATCTCTACCATCTAAACCAGCCAGCCACCAAACAGTTTTCCAAACTGGAGGTCAGGCTACCCAAGAAGTCCAAAGATGAATTGGAACGGTCACAACAAAATTAAAGAGCTTTCCTCGAATGTGTTGCCTTTGTTTTTTTGGAGAAATAATGGATACTTTCACATCTCAAGGCGTCTAAAAATACCTTAAAATAGAATAATCTGAGGAGGAAAAATTTGGTTCAACTGATTATAACAAAGGCCGTAAGATGTGAGAAGTCACTGCTTTGTTTTAAGAGGTACAGTAGGACGATCCGGTTGTTCTAAACTATACACATTAAAGTAAGAAACAACAAGCAGTTTGGTATTTAAAAAGAAAACAAGACTAAAGCTGTATCCCAATTCTATACTACATACTATATTGTAAACATTACAGACAGCACTGTATACTAATCTGTATGGTATACTGGTTTTACAAGTAGTAGACTATACAAGAAATTAACCATAGACTGTACATAAGAAGTGGACGTTGGCACCATGACGTCACACATTGGTTTCTGTATTCAGCATTTTGGCCATCACCATGTTAGTTTTTGGCCGTCGTAATTTTTTTTGCAACCAAAAGTGACTCGAGAGTGTGGAGCTAAGTACAATCAAACACTGAATAAGACATTTTTAGGCGATCACAGTGTTACAATTAACTGTCATGAACTGAAAACACACTGTGAAAGGGTTAAAGTTATATAATAAGCATTGTGAACCATTCCTAGACCGGACAACGCCGTGGTAACGACCTGTCAATCACCAGGTAGCCACGCCCTACAGCATACTCTGCTTTATGGTCTATTTGACTCTAAATGGGACCATAATTTACTAAATGAGCATCATGCTGTATTGAAGAAGACTTAAATCAAGTGAGAAGTAGGGTCATTTTCTCATAGACTTCTATACAATCAGACTTCTTTTTGCAACCAGAGGAGTCGCCCCCTGCTGGCTATTACAAAGAATGCAAGTTTAAGACACTTCAGCATTGGCTTCACTTTTCAGACCCGGAGGTTGCCCACTGAAATCAGCATGCTAAACAGTTTTATACTAACAGAAAATGATGTGATTTGTGCGTTGTGCAAAAGGCAATCAAACTACGAGATCAGTAGTACAGCTGAGGCTGATGGGAATGTCATTAATTGTGCAGGTAATTGGTCAGAAACTGGTGTACAGGACAAATTTTGACCTGATGATGGCGCTAATGAAAAGGTAATGGATCACTAAAAGTATTATAATAATTCATCCTGAGGGGGGACATGAATGTCATGGCATTCCATCCATTAGTTGTCGAGACATTTCACTCCAAGTGACAAATGTGAACCTCATGGCGGCGCTAAGAGGAAAAGTCAGAGGATCACCAAAGTCATTAGGATTCGCCCTTTGAGCTCCTTAAATGGTTGTACCAAATTTCATGGCAATCCATCCAATAGTTGTTGAGATATTTCAGTCAAGATCAAATGGCTAAAAAGTCTTAAGATTCTACTTCCAGAAACAGCCCCAAAAACTAATCAAGAAACCATATCTCACATTTCCAGGGCTGTGAATGAGTGCAGTCGACTCCTCATAAAAGACGAGGAGGCAAAGCGAGCAGATGAGAAACAGAGGGAGAAAAATCATCAGCTTCAACTCCTCCTGCACCTCGTTGAAATTAGATCAGGTTTGATATTTCGACATGAACGTGCTTTCACAAAGGGAAAGGACATTATCAAGCAACTCAACAATGTAGATTTCCTATATTAACAGGTCATTTTGACCACACCATTTCATTGTTCAGCGTGGATTATAAAACCACAAATAATTCCCATAATGAGCAGAATTTCCTCCATAATCTCCTGTGACCTCAGGGTGATAGTAAAGAATACCCTCGTAGGTATTACCACCATAATGATATGTACAATGGTGGACAATTAGCTGTGCAGTAATGATTATTATACACTGGGTGGTTTCACCCAAGCAATCTGATGCCATAAATCTTAATTTGTTTAATGCCCGAAGTAAAAACCGCACTCAATACTGATTAAGCCTAAATTTAATTCCTCACCCAAGGTGCCATACAACAGAGAAGTGATTTAAATGGAAATTTTGCTTATTCCATTTTAAGCTCTTGCATGAGACTGGCGATTAGAATTTAATTGTAAAGTTAACAGGGATCTTACAAAAGGCTCAAAGTGTGGCTCAGCCAATCAGAAATGGAAGTGGAACCAAATATTAGTCGGTTTTACACTGGGATTATGAAGAATGAGTTCATGTGATGGTAGATATTTGTGATCAGACAGTGAACTGAACCAAAATAAACGACTTTTACAGAATAAATTATTGACGCAAGGAAGAAGTGATGCACTTGGGGAGTATTTCAACAAGGCTACAATCAAAATCTAAAAAAGGTAAACATCCAAGGTCTATACTCCAATTACAGAATCCAGAGAGACAACCCAAACTAAACTCAATATCCACACTAAAATAAAAAGGTTGTCTTTGCAGTATCGAGATAGTTTTAATATGAGCTTGAAAGGCAGAAAGCGACAGAAGAATCAGAGATAGAAACTCAGAAAGATTGAGTTTCCAGAAATTCCTAGGCGACCGCTGCTCTGCTTCCAAGATGATTTTATTATATAATATTTTCCTCTCCTTGTACTCAAGAGTTTTTGTGCAGAGGATATAAAAGCAGCACAGCTCCTGTGTAACCACACTGCCCCCTATTGATGAAAAAAGACAACCGCAGCATCATGCTGTCTGCCTGTTACCAAAAGATAACCAGGAACCTGGATGATTCCAGATTACAGCTACAGTACAATTTCATAAAGTGTCTCCTATTCAACATTTTTCCTCCAGTAAAGAAAATGTAACACTGTGGAAAAAGGCAGAAGGTGAGCGCTCATTAGAAGGAATGAAGACTGGAAAATATATGCAAGCTCATGCAGAGATCTCACGCTACAGTGAATAAGTACTAAGACTTATTTTAGTTGGTTTGGTTATGTAATGATGATTTAAGAGATTATAAATGTTTGGTTTTATAGCCACCAATGGAACAACTCTCCAAAACTGTGAATCCAAGATAGATAAACCAAGCCATCTACTATTGAAACATGGAAAAACCTTTCTAAATTTAATTAAATTACAAAAATTAATTTTCATTTACTTTTTTGTGAGCAGCGATTAAAAAATAACAATCACCAAAGAAAAAGAAAGCAGAAATCCCCTCTGATGACTTGCCTTTTTTATGCTGACATTTAAATTAGTTTGGAGTCCTTGGATTTAATAAGACATGTGGATTGGTGATGTAACCTTCCACTGCTTTATCTCCATCCATTATGCCACATCAGACACACTGACTGTACAAAGTAATAGGACAACTTGCCACTTTTCCATTAAACAGACCATGAAATTGATTGAGCCGGCCTCGATGTTATTATCTCGATGTTTTCCACCTTCAGCGTGCAACCTTTAATAATGACATGAAGGCAGGGAGAAAGGAACACCGTGTCTTTTTGTATTATTCAGACCCACTTTGTGGTGATGGTCAAGCTGCTCCCACCTCTTCCTTTCTTGTCTAACCCTAACGATGTGGAGTCTCCCCCCTGTGGAAATCCTCCACTAAAGCTTTTCAAGGCAGGCAGGGTTGAGATGTGACATCTGAGAGCCAACCACAGTGGGGTGCTTCAGACGAGGAGGAGAAAAAAGGGAATTATTATTCTAAAAAAAGAGCAGCAGATGGGTTGTGCAGTTCACCACTTCATATCACAGGATGGAGAAAATGATGGACAGAACATGACAGGAGGTTGAATGGTCAGCAGCTTGTCTTCACTTCTATGATGTGGCCTCTGTCTCCATCCAGTGGTAGATCCAACAATCTGTCAGTCAGCTGGCAGGAAGTATAAGACAATCTGCCTCTAATGATTCCAGTAGCATTTTGATGCCCAGTCACTCTTCCTGTATCTGCACTATGACGGGTCGATGGATGAGTGCAGAACACATACAGTCGGGTGTGTCGGCCAGGAACCATCTGCTAATCTGCTTAAATGGTTTTACTGTATTTGTGCAGCGAATGCTTATAGCTGAGCAGGAAGGCTGCATTTAAAATGTGACTCTGTCTCTGTTGCAATAGAAGTCACATATAGACACAATTTAAAGGTCCCATATTATGCTCATTTTCAGGTTCATACTTGTATTTTGTGTGTCTACTAGAACGTGTTTACATGCTGTAATGTTAAAAAAAACAACTTTATTTTCCTCATACTGTCAGCCTGAATATGCCTGTATTCACCCTCTGTCTGAAATGCTCCGTTTTAGCGCATTTTGACGGAATTGCAACAGAATTGCGGTGCTAGGCAACAGCTTGGGTCCATGTTTACTTCCTGTCAGCTGATGACATTCACATACACTGCAACCAGGAAATAAACTGGGACACATTTAGAATGTTTATGTTTAAAATTGTGTCAAGGGTCTAAATATTGTATATTCGTGACATCACAAATGGGCAGAAATCCTGACAGCTTGTTTCAAATGCAGAGTTTCTGAATACGGGCTGTGTGTGTGTTTCCCTGTGGATTGAGTGTTTCGATACTTTCACAGTATTTATATAGGACTTAAGCCTGCTTTATAATGAAAAAACATGAAAATCTCATCTCTTTTTTATAATATGGGACCTTTAAACGTTTTTAACATTGTGGTTAAAAATATCGTCTCACTTTCTCCTTTAAAGATGTAACCACCGCGCAGTTTTTGTGTAGTTTTTCCTCATTCGCTTTGGCTCAATCCTCTAATGAGAATAATTTTTCTACAATATGCATAATAACCACTTGCACGTCTTGCTGATCAAAACTGATGAGTTGATTTTCTCAGTGAAGTTGTCATCCTCTTCACAACTTCAAAACATTCTTTCATCGTTTGAGCCGTCACATGCAAAATCATCCATTCAATTATCAAAATCTGTCAGACATACATGTATATTCCATAAATATCTATGACATGCGTGTTATGTACTATGAGGAGGTACAATTAGATGTTATTTTTAATGAACTACTGCAGGTTTTTTCATTGTTAGAGGGTTTATACATTTATTTTTTATATTTAATTGTCTGTTCACCGTATATGACTTTACATGAAAGATCAAAGGTGAATTTTCTTTTCACAGTACATGTAACACATTTCTACACATATATAGTTACTGTAAACACGCATGTCTATATCCTGTTTCTGTGTATACAGTGTTGTATAGTATTTTCCAAGTAAACTTGGGAATCTAAACAGCTCAGGGCGAGACACAACAGCCTTCAGCTGGACAAAACTGACATTCTGGTATAGTAGAATAAGCAGTCAGTGTCAACAAAAAGTAGAACAATTCAAAGATTTGTATGTAAGAAACATTTCCAGGATTGAGTGCCGTGGTGAAAAAACATAAACATTTTGACCAGTACGGCTCACATGATGACAAAACTACTTCTCATTTTGGTGCCATTGGCCAATTTACTGACACAATAACTACCTTTTGAAGAATGAATGGAGTGTTTTGGTTTGGTTACCTTTGGCAGAGCCAAAGCGATTGAGAAAAACTGTAATTCTATCACTTCTTTCATTATGTCAGTTGTGAAAACTGCTCAGTAAGCATTCATTTGGTGATTAAGTTAAAGGACGTAACGTTTAGGGGGATTTTTTTGGCAGAAATGGAATATAATATTATATATGTTATAATAACATTTTCAAAAACTCCAGAGCGTTGTAAAGTCTAAAAGTCTAAAATTAATGAAAAAAAGATAGATGTAATAATTTGTTTTTAAAAAATGTTTAAGGAAATCTTCTTCTTCAATCCATATTTGTTGCCATTTAGCCTTTCAAAAACAACATTTTCACTTTGCTCTCCCACTGGACACAAACAAAGCAAGGCACGCATCTGTATTAACGGGGCGGTCTAGCAGCAATCTACAGCATCATAAATTATATTTATTTAGCTACAATAACAAAAAATCTATTTAGTCTCTCACACTATCGTATCATATTATTTAAAAAAAGATCATACTATTTATCTGCATTCGCTTGGCAAATCCGTCAAGACATTATCATTTTATTTATGTTGGCGAATTTTTGTTCAAGGATTTGTAATTGTTTTTAAGGACGCTGACATCAGAAAATAAGCTCAGCTTTTCTTAGATACAAGTAGGAGGAACTTCAAGGAAAATAGGTTTCCTTAAGTCACACTGCTAGCATGGCTAAAAATACAAAATTGATCAGACTTTTTTATATAGATTTAACACACTTACAGTTTAAAAAACTGTCATGTTCTAAGATCACAGTATTTTAAACTGCAGGATGTGATCCAACAACACGGTGTGAAAGTTTCTTCTTCTCCGTAGTTATCTATGGGAATCTGTGTGGTCTGTACATTATGTTCAAACACTGAATTCCTCAAAAATCTGTACGTATACGTTTAGCTAAGCCGATGCCGAGACGACAACGCTCGAGAGGGGCCTCAAAAGATAAAAAGAAAAGAAAACCCATTTCAGTTTGGTCCGACAGGCAGTGATCAAAGTCAGAGATCAGATGTGACTTTAGGAACATAATGTGCTCAGCCAAGTGCGCCAAGCTTTCCTGACAGGACAAAGTTGGTTCAGGGTTGACATTGATTTACGGTGTGCTGCTGAGCATTCTTTGGCTAACGGGGCTAGAGAGGAGTCACGGGGGGTCTGCAGACACATTGTGAGTTCTTGTTAAACTGATCAGAGCGGACTGCGCTCAAACCATCACTGAGATATAAAGCTCAACATGTAAAGTCTCCATCTCTGTTTCATACTTAGGATCCAAGAAGTTGAAGCCAGTGTTCCCCCGAGAGGCTCTGTGAGTGTTTTCATCTCTTGTACAAGCAGTCCAGCTGGGCTCCCTTGTGAATATACTGCAGCGCTGTATATGATTATTTATATATTCCTTTTGGGTAATTCATGTTTAATGTTTCATCTTTTAAACTTTACATGTGTAGATTTTCTGACTGTCATTACCATTTCAATAAGACAGTATGTGCTTAAGGCAATATTTATAGCCTACAGCATGTTATCTCTTTTGAAAAAAAGTTGCTTTTGTTTTTCATGTAAAACCGACATACATGTATACAATATCATAATTATGGCTTCCACTGACAATTGATGAATGTTTAACCAATTCCATTTATTCTAAACATCAATCATTTAGCAAAACTAAAAGAATTTGAAACAATAATGTCAAAGTTTGGATCACATGTTACCATGAGCCAAAATGAAGTCTGAAAATGTCGTACTGTGTCTGACAAGGAGCCAAGAAAACCCCCAAAGTATCAATTTTACAATGATAAGAAAGAGAGGAATTTAAGCTATTTGAATATGTGTCCAGCAGGTATTTGATATTTTTACTTGATAAATGCCAAACAAGATTAATTAACAAAATTGGACCAAATTAAGATCAAAGCTGAACTCAAGGTCTGCTTATCTCACAGTCTTCCTCAGCAAATGGGGTTATAATTGTAAGACAAAACAATTGTAAATCATATTGTATCATATATTTAACCATATTATATAATTGTTTATTGTGAATTATACAATTTAGTATTGGTTAGCTCTGTCATCTGATCAGTTTCGATTCTGATTTGATTTATTTATGGATCTACAAAATACATCAATCCAACATGATCTCAAGATGTTAAAGGTGCGAAATGCAAAATTGGGAGCATTTCTATTGCCCCCGCATGGCTCTCAACATGGCGACGGCTGAGCCGCCGGCTTGCAGCTAATGGTGCTAACAGCGCTAACAGTGGAAATAACGGCAAAAGTGCTGACAGAGCCAACAGTGTTAACCTGAGGGTGCATCGGGACGGCGTTGTCAGCTGTAAACGCCGTAAGAGAGCGGTGCAAAGCGACGACCATGAGCTAGCCAGTGGGGCACGCTCACATGCACGAACATACACTAAAAGCATGTGAGGCCGACTCGGTGATGTCAACAAAGCACGGAGAAAGTCGGATTACAACACACACAGAGGGATAGCGACTTCATTCTCTGCTCAGGTAGACATTACTCCTCTAAATCTTTACATAGCAAATAGTTGTTTAATGCTACATTATAGACTGCATGTGACATAGGAAGTTGAATCACAAAAGTTTTTAATGATATGTCCCCGTTAAAGATTTGTTTCTTCAGTGGGAATGAGTGGGCTTGAGGCAGAGTGCCACAGCGGCGTAGGAAAGTATTGAGAGACCGACTAACACATTGTTGGTTTTGGTCTTTTTATGGCATTTGTTGAAAACAACAAGAATAAAGAATATCGTTAGCCTTATCCTTTAATTGACAGGTTAGTTTGTTAGTTTAAAAAAAGTTTGCTTGCTTGAAAAAAAAAAAAAAAACACAGTATAATGCCATTAGAGTGTTCATTTTTTAGCCTGCTCCTATGGGAATTAGCAGTCTCGGAGTTCTACCTAACCAACCTAAAAACAACCTGCTTACAGTATGTTGCTACTGTGTACCAACAGGGAGCGGCTAAACACTCACAACCACGAATATCAACAGTTTTCCGTGCCAGAGAGTGATGGAATGTAAACATGCACACATTACTGTACAAACACGCAAAAATGTCCGATCAGCAGAAGCAGTTAGCAAGGAGACAGGAAGATAAAGACAAGGACAGAGTTACTGTATGTGTGGGTTCAAGGCCCAGAATATGTGAGAATAACCTTTTGATATAAAAGTGAAACCTCACTGGTATTCTCATCTCAAGCACTCGGAGCCTACAGAACAAACAAGATATACAAGTCAAACACAATCTGACTTGATACAGGACACAACCACTGTGTTCCCAACTGCTTGTTACACTCTGTCAACATGCAGATATGCAGCTCGCTGTGAACGACAATCCTTATCAACATTCCAGTCGTGACCTCGGCTCAGACACACTGGTCAACTTTGTTTTCTATCAGTCAGCTGTGTGAGGTGACTGAGAGTGGAAAGAAAAACACTTTCTGTCTGCAGCTGACATCTGTTGACTGGTGTTAGGTAAAGTTTGTTGACTCTATATATGAATGGAGAATGTCTGGTGCTTCTGAAAGTTGTGACTGCACAGAAGCAGAAACAAGCTTTGTCATGTGATTTTGGGACTGCTGCAAAAGTGAGCAACCTCCGGGTCTGAAAAGTGAAGCCAATGCGGAAGTGCCGTACACCGCCGTTGTATAGAAGTCTATGAGAAAATGACCCGACTTCTCACTTGATTTATTACCTCAGTAAACATTATAAACATGAGTTTATGGTTTCAATCGCTAGTTTCAGGTCTTCTTCAATACATCATGATGTTCATTTAATAAATTATGATCCCATTTAGAGTCAATTAGACCATAAAGCAGGGTACGCTTTAGGGCTTCTTAGAACTTGAACTCTTTCACAGTGTGTTTTCAGTTCATCAAAGTTAATTATAACCTTTTCGGACGCCTAAAAATGTCTTATTCAACATTCGGTTGTTCTTAGCTCCACACAACATGACGACGGCCAAAAAACAGCCAAAATGCAGAACTCGAGGCTTCAAAACAGCAGTAAAAAAAAAACAATGGGTGACGTCACTGTGTCTACGTCCACTTCTTATATACAGTCTATGTGTTGCACAGTCTGCAGTTCGAACACCAAGCTGTCCAATCCCTAAAGGTTAGTCAGTATAAAGTGGCATGAGGCAATCTATTGCCAACTGCTGACCTCCATCGGGGTTAGAGAAACTAGAACAACGCTGTCTGGTGTCTGACACAGTAATGGACATAAATAATACATTCATATTTCAACGAGTAAGCTAGTAAGTAAAAACTGGATAAAACTGAATAAACTGGGTAAAACTGCCAATTTAGTAAAAGATCACAAGTGCATTTCTGTCCATGGATTCCTATAACCTATTATTCCTATAATAAGTGTGCTACAAACAGACTTTGGGGAGCAAAGAGGGAAAACAAGCTACTGCATTAAAAAGTATTTAAAAAATGTCATTGAGCAATACTGAGTAAGGATTGCAACATTCTCCAGTGTTGCAATCTCAGCCAGAGCGTCTGTGTTGTTGCTTTGATGGTGGAGAAAGTTTGAAGTTTAGTTTCATTATCAGTGGCATTGAACTTTATTTATATTTGAGATATCTTGCCACCCATATCCAGAAAAAAAACAGGTGCAGCAGGTCATCATACTACAGCGCAAACAAGTTGGGACTGTGGTGCCCTGACAATATACAGGTCAAATACTCCTTTTATTATCAGAAAAAAAGAGAATGAAAGCAAAAGAAAACAAATAGAAAGTATTTTTGTATGAGGTTCATAGTATCTTATGTGGTATGTTACGTGAGTGTGAGTAGTTACATTATATAGCCTATATACTTCATACATTTTTGAACACCTTTACACATACAGTAAGTTATTAAAAACAGATTTTTAAACTTTGTAGAAACCACTATAACTCCTTCATGCAAACATAATTATTCATTAATCCATTAAATTCATCATATGATTCAACAGTTACTACAGCATTAGCATGAGACATACCTGTGGGTGGTTCAAGTGCATCTGGTTCTGGTTCTTTGACAGTAGTGTTGGTCAGCCAGTTGTTTAATCTCTCTTTCGGGTAGAGCTGAAATGATTAGTTGATTTATCAATTAGTCGATCGGCAGAAACTAACTGACAACCATTTAGATAACCAATTAATCGTGTGAGTATTTCTTTTAAAGCAAAAAATGTGAAACATTCACTGGTTAACATGTTTTCTCTGTCTTCTATGATAGCAATCTGAATATATTTGGGGTTTGGACTGTTGGTCGAACAAAACAAGACATTTGAAGACATCACCATGCATGGGCTTTTGGAACTTGTGACCATTACTATATACTGTATATATCACTATTTGCTGACACCGAACAATTAATCGAGAAAATAATGTGTAGATTAATAGGTTATGACCACCCCCCACCTCCTGTTTCTCCATGTGTCTGTGCATTATGTCCAGAAACCAAACACTAATCCTGAGGTGGGACACTACAGATTCAACTGTAGTAGCAATACTAATGCTAATCTAAATATAAATGTTATTTTGGGTAAAAAAACACACGACTTTCACCAAGGAGACCGGTGTTCGTGTCCCGTGTGAAGGTTGATTTATTTGCCACGTAACTTCCATACTTAAATTACGGCACTTCCAGAGTTATTTTAAGCCAAAACGCGTTTTGTAAAGCTAACTAAGTAGTTTGTTGCCTAAACCTAACCAAGTTGATCTTTTCCTACACCTAATTAAGTTGTTTTATTTTGAAAAGACTGGAGAGGAAATTTACACATGCGTCACTTGTTGTTGAAAGTCGTTCTGAGCGTCACAAAACAAAAAAGGTAAATTTGTGTCTATGTACACAAATCAAATAGATTACATTTTGTGATTATTTCACGAACTGCTGTGAGACTGTGTTGCAATATTGTACTTTCTACTTCACTACATTTGCCTGACATCTTTAGTTACGAGCTTTAGCCTGACCATAAACATGTAGTCTACAGCAGTAAAATGCAACATACAAATTAATGCAGACGTAATCCAGAAACATCAGGTATAATAGGAAAACATCGTCAGGGAAGATTTTACTGCTGAATGACTACTTTTTTTTTAACTTTAGATACTTTAAGCAAATTTTACTGATAACATTAACATCATCAACATCATTTACTCAAGTAAAGTTTGATAGAGGACTTTAACTCGTAGTGGAGAAATTATGGTATAATTATTTGGTGGGATGTGTCACTGCCAAGATCAACCTACATTTCGCTTTCATACAGCTGAAGGGGAAAAAAAGATATGAAAGGCTTTTAAAGGGACAGTGTGTAGGATTTAGTGGCATCTAGTGGTGTGGTTGCAGATTGCAACAAACTGATTACCCCTACGCTCACTCCTCCCTTTCCAAGCGTGTCGGAGAACTACGGTGGCCTTCAGGTAACATAAAAAACACAAAAATGCCCTCTCTAGAGCCAGCACTTGGTTTGTCTGTTTCTGGGCTACTGTAGAAACATGGCGGAGCAACATGGCAGACTCTGTAATGAGGACCCGCCAAGCCCCCAGGAAGTGCACCGGTCGACGATCCGGACTTTCGTAGTGGCCAAACGGCGGTACTGAAACTTCCGTGTCAGTCAAATGATGCCGTTGGGCCCAAAAATACTTTTCCCATAGACTTACATGGGGAAAGAGACATCTGTAACTCAGCGGATACATTTGTTTGAGGTGAATCAACTCCCCAGTACGAATACTCTATTAGCCCTTATTCAAAAAAATACGTTTTTAAAGTTGTAAAACGCACTAATAGCCAAACTCAGAGTTATTTCCCTTCCTCCGTTCATGTATGTGAAACCCAGACCAAGGCTGGAGTGCAAGCCGTGACGACGGCGTGACATTGGGACCCGGTGACCGAGTCATGTGACCGAGCGGACGCTACTGCGCATGTTCCACGTGCCCAAGATCCACCAAGATCTAAACTTTACATTTAGGCTTCATGCCAATGAGCAACTCTCATAGGAATGACCGGGGCCCCGCCTCCAACGCTGTATCCAGTTCTTTTAATACATCCATGGGACCCAATTAGTAATCACAATTCAAGTACATTCAAAAGCCAAAGAAAAGAGGTGGGCCTTGAGCTGTGCTCTGAAAGACTCTGTAGAAGGAGCAGATTTGATGTGGTGGGGCAGTTTGTTCCACAGACTAGGGCCCGCAACTGAGAAGGCGCAGTCGCCCCTGAGCCTCCGCCGAGCCCGAGGGACGACCAGAAGTGACTGGTCGGAAGACCTGAGCGCCCTAGGTGGGGTATAGGGAGTTAAAAGGGCAGATAGGTAGGAGGGAGCCGATCCAGCCGATCCAAGTGCTTTAAAGACAAATAATAAAGTCTTAAAATGGACTCTAAAAGTGACAGGGAACCAGTGGAGGGAAGCGAGTACAGGGGAAATATGGTCACGTTTCCGGGAACCAGTTAAAAACCTTGCAGCAGCGTCCTGCACATACTGCAGACGTGACAATGAAGACTGGCTGACTCCCATGTAGAGGGAGTTACAGTAGTCAAGGCGAGAGGTAATAAAAGCATGGATAACTTTTTCACAATCATGGAAAGATAAGAAGGGTTTATTTTTGTTAGGCTTCGCAGTTGGAAGAAGCTGCCTCCCACCACGGAGTTTATCTGTTTATCAAACTTAAAAGCAGAATCAAAAATCATCCCAAGGTTTTTTGCGGAAGGTTTCACACAGGATGACAGTGGGCCGAGCTTTTCACACAGAATGCTGGTGTATGTAGATATGAAGGTCTCATTGTAGCTAACGACAACACAATGATTCTTAGTTTCATGTGATTATACACTAATGAAAAAAAATAGTTATTAATATTATAGGTTGTTCCATTTCTGCCAATAGATCCCCCTAAATCCTTCACACTGGTCCCTTTAAAGCTGATTCATTAATATATCTTTGCAATGATGAGGAGAATTAGCCTGATTCAAGTTCCCTCTAGAAGTTATTAATTCATAACAAACTTGCCTGCATGAAAGAGAAATAATCAGCTTGCAGCAGCTGCAGGATTCATTCACATAAAGAGGGTAAAGTTATATTTCTGCAAACTATAAACAAACATATTCTTGGGGTCAAAACACTAGAAAAATCTTCCATTTCCAGTGAAAGCTCGACCATTTTGTGTGAGGGGTCCCGTATGTTTGACCCACTAACACATTTCTACCTAATAGAGACGGAGTGACGTCACGGCGGGCGGAGCCAGCAGGCGCGTTCAAAACACAGCTTGCCCTCAATCCTCCCTGATTTCTGCTGCTTCCTGCCTTATTTTTTGCGCTTATTTTTGCGCCCACTGCACTAGTTATTTGAAGTACTTCGCGCTTTATCGCCTTTTGGGTTTTATTTTTATTTACTCGTTTTAATATAATGCGGCTGCTTTCTGTAGATTCACCACAAAACAGGCTTTTTTGTGCAGGGATCTTCTCCTCTAACAGCATCCTACTGTTGTTTGCTACTTTGTTGCTTCTTCGGTTGAATATGGACTTATAAGGAAAACCGTATAAATGCACCTGTCGTTGAAGAGATATCCTGCTTTTATAATCAAAGAGGTAAGACTGTTTGAAAGCAAAAGAAAAACAAAGAAGAGAGAAATGCTTTTGCAGCAGCAGCAACTGTGCAAAGAGGCTGCAGCAGCTGCAGCTCCATTATCCCGCCTGCATCCTAAAACGTTATAGCATATATAGCACATTAAAACAACACTTATTTCAACGTTTTTGCATTAAATATAGTTGCTCTAACATGCCAGCTTGTGCACAGGCTGAAAAAATGGCGATGTTGTTTAGCAAACAGAGCGATTTCCTGCTGCAGAGTTGTCTCTTTCAGCAGAGAGAGCGGCTGGTCTGATGTTTACCAGCTTATTATACTAACTGTCTGACATTTAAAGGAGCTGTTAAAGGTGATGTTTTGGTGATAAATCTTTTCCTGTCCCAAAACTTTTCTTTTCATTTTTTTTTTTACCGCTGATTTTTATTTACCTCTAACAAAGGAGACCTACTTTGCTACTATTCATCTATATAGCCTACACTATATATATATATATATATATATATGTGTGTGTGTGTGTATGAATAGGCCTGTATCAGCTGAAGGAGTTGATTGTTATTATTGTTAAACCCTCTGAGTAGGGCTGCAACTAACGATTACTTTCATTATCAATTAATCTTGCTGATTATTTTCGAGATTAATCGATTAATTGTAGGGATGCAACGATACTTGATCAGATATCGGGCCGATACTGACTCAAATAGCTGGATCAGATATCGGTGACAATGGGGCCGATCTATTCAATTTAATTCTATGTTTATATACATAAATACTATGCATATCATAATAGATGATTATAATAATGCTTGACAATGACTGATATATTTGACTTAAGGACATCTCTGACCATTATACATGCTGAAAATCAAACATTTTAATGTATTCATTTAGATATTTTCCAAAGTAAAAGTCCCTCGAAGTGTATGATTCAACTTTTTCCCATGGCCTAGTGTTTAAAAAGTTAACATAAATCGTAATATTAAATCGCAATACATATCGAGTCGGCACCCAAGTATCGTGATAGTATCGAATCGAGAGATGGATGTATCGTCCCCGCCATGATGATTACGGTATTTTAAGGGAAGTTTTGTTCCCATTGTAATCCCTTTATCTGTTGTCTTTCTCCCCTTCCTCCTCCTCCTCCTCCTCCTCCTCCTCCTCCTCCTCCTCCTCCTCCTCCTCCTCCTCCTCCTCCTCCTCCTCCTCCTCCTCCTCCTCCTCCTCCTCCTCCTCCTCCTCCTCCTCCCTCTTCATCAGGTGTGTGTGCCCTGGGTGCAGCCTGGCCTGTGCTGTAGTGGCGATGAAGAACCCAGGAGCCGCAGAGAGCCGTCGGTTGGTCGGCCTGCTGGAGGCCGCTCTGGTCCGGGAGGCTCGCCTCTGGAAGGTACCCATCTTCAAGAATGGATGCATCCAGGTGAGACCAGTGAGACTGGGCATTACCAGCTTGTTTAAAGGTGCAAAGTGTTGCATTTTAATGTTATTAAATCATTAACGCAGTCATGTTCTCATGTAGGTATACTAACTCTGAATAACGGCTAAAACAGGCGGGTTTTTCTATGATGACTAAATCATTCTCGGTCCTCTCAGTTGACATGAAACTGAACTATTCGTTTGTGGCAGGAAACAACAAGCTTTATGGGAAATGTCTACAGATTGAGAAACACAAATCTACTGTTGTAATAAGAGGCAGACTGTGGTTTCATGTGTTTATGGAAATTATATCTGCTCTCTTTAAGCTCTTAAAAGGTTACTTCCTGTGATACAGAAATCAATATTTGGAGTAAGAACATTCCCGGAAATTTAATGAAACCAACATCTAAAAGTCATTACATGTAAATGCGAAAGAACGTTTGTCATTGTGCCTTTTTGATGGCGTATATCTGTAACGTTCCTGTATGAAATACTGCATACAGCGTAAACACCAAAGCCTTACAAGTTGTGGAAAGTTTCATGTTACGGGTTCATAGTAGAAAAGGCCAATTTGACTAATCCAAAACACAATTAAGTATTTGCTTTTACAGTGTGTAACAATGAGGGGGATCTATTCGCAGAAATGGAATATATTTTCTTTAGCTTAGAATGAGAGTAGTTCTTCTACACACTTGGCACACGGGAGAAGTTTCAGTTAGTTGCAATCTGCCTCCTCACTGCCGAATGCGACCAAATCCTACACGCTAGCACCCTTCCAAAACCGCCTGGCTTCTATTATTTCATTTATTAACCAATGGTTGTCTCCTTTGACTCCTCAGGGTGCTGACATCTCTTCATCCCAATACCAAGAAATGATTCTCTGGCTCGGAGAGATGAACCGGCTGTTCCATTTCTGTCCAGAGACCTTTGCACTGGGAGTGTGTGTCCTCAACCGACTGCTGTCCACTGTCAAGGTAGACGGATACAACATATAGGATTTACAACATTTGGTCCAAAACCTAAAATTTACTCTTTCAGAATGGACATCTTATTTGTATTCTTCTTCTTTGGTCCATTGACCCAAGTCCAAGTCTGTATTCAATGAAAGCATTTAATCTGTATTTGACATCATATTGTTCTCCTAAATAGGACTGCACAGTGAATTGGAATAATCATATCTTTACTTTTGTCTATTTACTTGCAAATTGTACTGTGTACTGACCTTTTGACAGCAACAATGTACAACATGCAGCTTACATCTCTTTGTTGTTTCTGGTTCTTGAGAGTTAAATGATGTATTTTCTTTTCATAGGCCCAACCAAAATACCTGAGATGCATAGCTTTTACCTCACTGGTCTTGGCTGCCAAAATCAACGAGGAAGATGAGGTAAGATCTTCCTTCAGGATACAAAAACAACATGTCAGATAACCAAAAAACAACACCCACGTCAATGCTATTTGAAAACAATACGTTTATTCGCTTCCCTTTTGTTGTTGTCTGTTTAAACAGGTAATAGGTTCTGTTCAAGACCTGGTTGTGCAGAGCGGATGCAACTTTTCAACAGCGGAGATTCTTCGCATGGAGAGGATCATTCTAGACAAGCTGCACTGGGACTTGTACACCGCGACGCCAGTCGACTTCATTCACATAGTAAGTCAGCAGAGAGACAGGAAAACATGACTGTTTTAACTGAACCTGAGCTGTCAAGAGCATCTCGTAGTGAGCTGGCTGGAGCTGCAACGATTAATCGATTAGTTGTCAACTATTAAATTGATCGCCAACTATTTTGATAATCGGTTTGTGTAATTTTTTTAAGAAAAGAAGTAAAAATTGTCTGATTCCGGCTTCTTAAATGTGAAATATTTTCTGGTTTCTTTACTCTTCTAAAAAAGTAAACTGAATATCTTTGAGATGTGGATAAAATAAGACATTTGAGGACATCATCTAGGCTTTGGGAAACACTGATTGACATTTTTCACCATTTTATAGACCAAACGACTAATCGATTAATCGAGAAAATAATCAACAATGAAAATAATCTTTAGTTGCGGAACTAGAGCTGGATGCACTTTGAAATGCTTTTGTCAATTCAGGTCCTGGTCTTGCCCTAAAAAAACACAGCAGTACAAAAGCACATATTAAACCATCATGCTTGCATCAAGATGGTGTTTTACAAAGTACCTTCACCACCCCCTCAGTAAAGAATTGGTCCTAGTAGAGATTGTGCATTTATTTGATTTGACTCATTGTGCCCATTATTATAATAATTATAAACTCCATTCAGTCCTGGTTGGAGTGTGTCCTTTTCTTTTAATCATCACTGTAGCCAAGAAGGGGAAAATAAAATCATGCTTCTCTCTAATGCAAATAATAAAAATCAAAGATCCTGATTAGATATGTTGTTGTAGAACTGCAACGATTAATTGATTAGTTTTCAACTATTAAATTGTCAACTAGTAGATTTACATTTGGTTTTCCAATACATCAGAATAAAATAGATTAAATATTGGTTAATTTAATAATATGGTGTAGACATTTTATTGTCTTTGCACACTTCAATTGTTTTAAAAAAAATCTAATCTAATAGATGGAATAAATCACCTTCCTTTTAAATAACTGCTAACCCTAAAAAAATCACTGCTTTAGTGTCACATCATCGTTTAAATGCTACGTGACGGTCTATTTAAAGATTTTCATTGTCGGCTATCTGCAGCTTCAGTGCAAACGTGACAATATTGGACAAACCCAAGTTACAGTATAACCCAGGCCAATTACCCAAACCCTGTGTACGTGGACAAAAAGCAACAAAGACACATAACAGAACAAGGTCTGAATAGAGCTGCTGTATACTCCACGTAGGACTGCATTTTGCAAGCTGCGAGCTAAAATAACAGGCGTGTTGCATATCAGGCCAAGGCACTTCTGACTAACTGTTAACCCGCAGCCCTACAGCGGATACCCGAACCCTGCTGCCACCAGAGGGGGTGTGTGGAGATAGAAGATCCCGTCAAACCTCACGAGACTTGTAACAAAAAACATAAGACGATTTGGGTCGTTAGCGCATCTAGAACATGCTGTGAGTTGTTGACTGTTTCTAGTGTCAAAGCATTGTTAAAAAATCCCATGCTGTGAGTTTATGGCACAATATAGTTTAACAGCTTGGATCTGTTCACAGTAGTTTAATTGTTAAACCCTCACAAATCATTGACTGAGGCAGTAACCACCGAGTGAACTGTCAACAAACACGCACACAACATCATTTAAAGGTCCCTTCATGCTGTCGGGCCCCGGGGCTGTATTCATATCGCCTCTAACAGGGAATCATCCCATGATTAAAGATCAGTAACTATACCGCCGAGGAAACAGTTTGAGCACGTATTGATGGGCTTCACATAGCGCTGGCTGATATTAATATATCAGGTTTTTTTGCATTGAACATCAATTTGATTTATTTAAACTGTAAACCCTTTACACTTGTAAAACAAAACTTCAGTAACTACTTTTGTTAGTGTTTACCGTAGACTGTGTATAAAGATGGCCAACATGACAGCTCCCCAAAACTGAAGCCAAAACATCTCGACCTCCCCCTGGTGGCTGGCTGCAGAATAGGTCATAAAGCCCACCTCCTCCATGTTAGCGGATGGGACAGTCAAAGTACACGCCAAATAAATTTTTCCCAAAGATGGTTTCTGTCATTTTAGGTAGTTCTCATCACGCTGACGTATGTTCAAGTGTTCATTTTACTGACAAGTTTGGTTTTAATTAGTTATTTGATGCTATAAAAAGGGGGGTGAGACGTCATGATTGACAGCTTTAACTTTCCATAACCGTCACAAGTCTGTGTAAAAGAGGAATAGATGTGTCAGTTTGATGATAAATGTAGTTATAGAGATATTATGGTTAGTTGTTGAGTCTTTTTAGCCAAACCGCTACCGTGGTGCTAACGTAGCAGCTACGTGGCTCACGCTAGCAAGCTGCTCGGCTTGTGATTGGCTTGGGTGGGTGTGTGGGCGGGACCACGATACCGCGGCTCCAACCCCCCCCCGATCACTACAGCGCAGACTCTGGCTCCTAATGACATCACAATCTCAAGATGGCAGCTCCTGTATCCGGAATATTTTGGCTTCACTTTTGTACAGTAGGAGGAAGAGGAGACGTAAAACAAATGACTGTGAATGAGGAGGTTGTAAACCAGCAGTTGGATGCTTTATGAATACAGCCCGTTATTTTCTTGACAGAAATAGTTTCACACACATTGTATTGATCCACACTATTCAAAGGATTTCCATTGAGACGGATACCATAATTCCTGATACACGTCTTCTATTGAATCAATCTGACACCCCCGGTTGATTTGTGAAGTCTTGTCATGCATTCTTTCTGTGAGTCAATAATCTGATCCCGGATCAACGGGACTACCTACATTCCCTCAACAAATAATAAACAGATTTGTTTGTGATATTGAATATTGGTGGAGGAGTGATACATTTTTCTTAAAGCCACAAACCATAAACTGTCACCAAAAAGCGGTTTGGCACATTTGGACTGATTCAGCGTCTTCTGCAAAACTAAAAATGGTATTTTCCCCGTAAAGATCGAACTGATATTAGTGTCATAGGTTTACAGCGTGTGGAGTTATTGTTGTGAATCAATTATTGTCCTAGCACTTCACTTTAGGTATTACAAAAAATCCAAGACTTTTAAAATAAATAAATAAACTATAATAAAATAAAGACATTTTCTCTTTTTATACTATTCAAATAAATATTTTTTATACTTTTGAACAACACTGTATCTCACAATTACATTCTTCCCCCCCTGCTCAGAAGAAATTACTCTGCATTCCCTTCCCTAAATAAAGTGTTATATTATCCATTGTCTATAAAACAGCGATCAATAAATAATTTGTCACAGACTCTCCACCATGACACTTTGATATGAATAAATAAGAGGATTTACAGAGATGCTTTGTCATTTCCTCTCAAAAGAGGCAGAATCAGCGATGTGATTGCTCAAATCTTTCACCATCCTTGTTTGCTACATCACCCTGAATTACCAATGTTTCCAAAAATGGAGTGAAGAAGGAAAACTTGAGAAGAAAGGGAGTTTAGAAAGTTTTAAGAAGTCAAGCGGACCTGTTTCAGGGATTATTTTTTTGACTTTTTGCACCACATCGCTGAATCTACCTCCCAGTAAACTCCACTTTCTTTAGAAACCCATGGCTTATTTTTGCTACCGAGTAAGAGACGAACTAAAGCAAATGCGCTAAACACAACATGAATGACATTTGACTGCAACATTAGAAAGATTGCGTTGATATTTCAAAATCTAATCTGTGATTTTTCTTCTGTTGTCTAATCACGGTGTGACAAGAATAGGAAGAAACTCAAAGCGTCCTCTTTAACGTGGAGCCCCCCGCTCAGGTTGTGATTTACAGTTCCTGCCTACAGATGGGAACACAGAAAAGCACTGTACGTACAATACAATACGAACAAGATTACTATGATTCCTCAGGCAAACGGGGGTGGGTCGTCATTAGTAAAAACCTGATGGTGACATTCTCTTATATGTTGCTCAAAGTGTCGTCCTGCACAGAGCGATGAACACTTGAGAAGAGTAGAGAATCACAAAGGGACGGGAGAACGAATCAAAGGAATGAATGACGTGTTGATGTTTGGTCAGATATGAAAGGTTGGGCGTTAAATGCACGGCTATATCTGATGTTGGTATGAAGTAGTAGAGGTAAAGGGTGAGCAATGGATGGACAATGAGACAACAATGACATCATTATGCTAACGTTTTGGTCTCGTTCCTCTCCCACTCCTCTGCGGTCTAGTTCCACGCCCTGCTCATCTCCGGCCACCCTCACCTCATTCCGTCCATCGGGCTCGGCTCTGGCGTCGGCTGGGACTCGCCAACTGACCCCGGTGTGCTTCCCGGCGGGCCGGAGCATCAGAAGAGGCCCGCAGGCCTCCAGGCGGCGTTGTGGACCAGACAGGTGCAGCACTGTATGGCCTGCCACCAGCTTTGGCAGTTCAAGGGCTCCACGTTGGCCTTGGCCATCATCACTTTGGAGCTGGAGGCGCTCACGCCCGACTGGTTCTCCATCTTCACCGAGCTGCTGAAGAAAGCACAGGTAAGAGAAACGCACGGGACTGATAGGAACGCTTCTTCTTCATGATTATAGATGAGTGAAGAGAGCGTGACATCGCATATGTTTATTTACCTGAAGACACCAATGGAATGAAAATGTATACTAGAGATGATTTTAGCTTACCACAAATATATTAGAATCTGCATAAATGTTGGTTGATGAAGAACTGACAGGTTTATTTTTATTATTTTGATAATTATATTATTATATTTATGCATTCTAAGAAATTATATAGTTAGAGCATACAATAAAATAAAAAACACAAGATTAAATAAAATAATCAACAGTAGAAAAAATAATTTTAAAAAAACAATTTAATGCAATATATAACAATAAATGTATAGAAATATAAGAAATGAGAATATGTGCATTAAACGCATGCAACATTTAACCACAGTGCAAATAAGTAAATACAACATGCTGAGAAGTGGAATCTATTTAGTGTATTAAATATGAATTAAATATTTATGTGTTGATAAATTGAAGCGTGAAAGGATGAATAAAGGATTTACACTCTCCTAACAATTAATTAATTAGTTTTGTAAGATAGCAGTTTTTATCTCTAGATGTCTCAAGCTATTTTTTGAAAAACACCTTTTGCAGTGCAGAATTGACATCTTTTTTCCTCCATACTATACTGGTGGTTGCTTTGGATGAAAAGGCACATATTGGCACATTCAGGTCAACAGATGATGCTCCGTACTGCCAAAAACCAACACACGTTTCATTAATGTCATTCAGCTGCTTCTACAGGTCCAACATGGTCAGAATAATGAGCACGCTGAGGCAACTAAGGGAAGGAAAGGATATTTTAGTGAACTTTAAAAAGCACAAACCTGCACTTGTCAGTACAGCACTTGCACCCTATTTCAAGGTCAATGAAGGTGTTCACAGGTTGACCACACTGATCATCTCAGAAATGATTCTCTTAATCATTCCTTCTGAAACCCATTGTGATGTCTCTGCTCTCCCAGGTCGACAGCGGCGAGTTCATCCACTGCAAAGAGATGGTGGACGAGTACCTGAGCAGCCTGGAGTTCTCCCTGCCGGCCAACGCCATCTACATCTTCGACAGCGCCCAGATCCAGGACGAGGAGCGCGCCTGGAGCCCCACATTGCGCCTCAGGCGGGGGCAGGGCAGCAGACAGCACGGGGAGTCTGACGAATATTACGACGGTTTTATGTGTCTGTACGACGATGAGGCGGTGCAGGGGAACAACGCTGAGGGTTTGTTTGAATCGCAGAAGAAAAACGTGTCGCCCTGCCCGCCGCTGCACCCCGCTGTCAACTAGACGGGACATTTATTCACACCGTCCACCTCTTAGACAGTCCAACATACTGTAGTTCAGCACATTTTAGGACCTCATTTGTAAGTTTCATGGTGATCTGAAGTAACTGACTTAAATCCAGATGTTACTCACCTGCCATAACATTTAGGAATCATAAAGAAGATATTGTTTTCCGAGCACTCGTCCATACCCAAATGTGAATCTGGAGGTGTTTCAGGTGACTGAATGTTTCTCTGGTTTCAGAGTTACTGGTCCATTTAAGTTCTCTACCTATTCTTAATATTATTATTATTATTATTATTATTATTAATGCCATATTTTGTTCTACTTTTTAACCTACCTGTCCTTTTAATATCCACCGCCAATGGTTTTGTTTAACAAGTCGGAGGTTGCAGGATAAGAATCAGGCAGTTGTGTGTGTTTTTACGAGTGTGGTTGAAGCCATGAAAGGCTCTTTTTTACATTTGAGAGTTGATTTTGTTGGATGTGAGGTATCTTGGTGCTTCGGTTCCCTCCAGAGCCACATAGCACTTTTGAGATAAAGACAAGCTTCTTCTTTTTTTTTATGCAAATTATATTTTTTCACAACCTTTTTTATTATTATTTTTAATCTCTTACTTACTTGTACTAATTTCTGTGCTGTTTTTATTTAGCAGTTATTTACAACAAAAGCTAAATTTTTACAAAAAGAAAAAGCTTTAATTTCCTGACTAAATGCTGCAAATGTTTTTATTTCATTAATGCTTCAGTCTGTGTTGATTTGGTTTATGCAACTATTGTTACATATCAGACAAAACAAGAGCACCTTTTGGGAGATTAGTTCAACACTAGAGCAGAAAAAAAATGGTTTTGACATGAGATTATGTGATTGATGACCCAGCATCAATGTTCTCATTTAAAAAAATTTTTTTTTATTATTATTACACACTGTATGAGAGCACCAATAATCCTACTCCAATTATTGTTACTGAAGTATTGGGATAAAAGTTTTTATTTTGTAAATACCACCTACTTCTGTTACATCATGATGCTGATATTTAACTGAAAACGGTGACAAAATATGATGTTTTCAATCATAACTGTATTTAACGTTGGCCGATACATGAACATGCAGTGTGTCCAGAGGTGTTGCCTCCACTGCCAAACATCTGACGCCTATAGACACTGAACTGACTCTAGTCAGCGGTGTGATCTTTAATGTGAACTGGTTACTGTTTGTTTTCTCGCTTCTTCGCTTTGATTCATTCAGTCCAGCTGGACGCTACACCAGTGACCAATGTTAAGGTTTTTATTTTTTTTTCTTCATTTACTGAGGCAGCTATATCTCATCGTCTGGTCAACCACAGAAATAAAGCTACGACTTCAAAAGTCTATCATTTTCTGGTTTGTCACTTTCTAAAGTTTGGAGGAGCTTTTCCTGTGATTGGAAGGTTGCCACGTTTTGAATCAGGTGGAGAACGACTATACTGACGTGATTTGGGTCCCTCCATAAATCATATGTCATACTAATTGGTTGTATTCAGCATACACTAACAATAAAAGTCCCTAGCAGTCCTACCCACACAGGTGTTTACACTTATGTTGCCAGATTAGACCTCTTCTCAGGACTACTGGTGCCTTTAAATGGGGTCGTGTTAACCGTCTTCAAGAGAAGAGTCCATATGAACACCCCCCTATTGTGGTATTCACGACCTCGTAAGTGGAAAGTTTCTGACAGCTCAGAGTTCACGAGTTGTGACGTGTTTGTTTGACGTTTAGTTGTATATGTTGATATTCCCAAAGGCTTCATCTTCCTCTGTCATTATGCCTTTGCATTTCCTGCATTATGTTACTTGCTTACTAGCTTGCTAAGTTGTTAGCCTCTGTGGCTTCTAGATGCCGACAGTAACGTTAATATTACCGTTGCTTAGCAGCGGCGTTCTCACGACTTAACAACTTGCACGCCAAGCATATCATGTACACGACTTCCCAGGTTGTAAACGTGAGCTCACGAGTTTCATTTGGAGGCACCATCTGTACAAATAATACTTGATAGAAATAGCGTACATACCGTGGACAATCGGCCTTTGTCATAGCAGGGTAAACACACAGGTGTAACTGATCAAATTAATTAGTGTCACAGCCAATCCAGTGAGCCAGCATGCACAGTACCAGGGCCCACCTAAATGGAACAGGGCCATAATTAATGTCATTAATTACACCTGTGTTTGCCCTGCAATGACATGTGAAGATGGCTGCTGTGAAAAGGGCCTATTGACGTCATAAATCAACTGTTATACTAATGGGTTGTATTCAGCATACACTGTAAAAAATGTCCCTACTCACCCATAGTCCCACCCACACAGGGGTTTACACTTATTAGCCCTCTTATCAGGACAATGTGGGTATGTACAAATAATACTTGATAAAAATAGCGTACATACCATGGACTCTACTTTTTGAGGGCACTATATAGTCATTGCATCCCAACTCGTCATATACTGACGCTTTGTCAGACCCGCCAGCGTCACTCTTTTTGGTCACAGTAAACATGTGCTTAACGTTGGAAAGTAAACAAAAATAGAACCACTATAGTTAGGTTTAGGAAAAAACAACATGGTTGAGCTTAAAACTACTGTTTGTACAGTGAAAATGACACTGAATGTTGTGAACACAGGACACGAACAGCGGTCACCTGGATGAAAGCCTTGTATTTGTTGGACCAATCTACCCATCATACTGATGCTAAATAGTATTTACCATTGGTATTTATTTGACACCCTTGGAATGAGAACGGGCTGATAAATTCAACAATTTCAAAGTTTGGACAGTAAATATAATGCACTATATAGTAAATATGGGGGGATTTCTGAGGTCTAATCAGCCAGGGTAATTGAAAACATCTGTCTGTAGGGCCTTTCAGGTTTATCTGCCCATTACCACCAGGAAAAAGATCCACCTGGGTGAAAAATTTGAATGATAAAAACACTCAAAATTCAGTCAAAATTCAGAAAAACTAATTTAGACTTTCTAAATCAGACTTCAACGTGTTTACAGGTCTTGGGGAGAACTACTACTGCAGAAGCCCTTTGTGCTTCCAAAGGGAGCAGCAGGAAATCTGATGAATCTGCATTGACTACAAGTCTGAAAATTATAGAACATCTGGAGGTGTGGAGTTATAAAGAAGAGAGCTTACCAGACATCTGTAGCCAGCTCCTCATCTCTGCTGCAACATTAGCCACTACTAGCATAACACACCCTAATAAGCACCTAAACTGTTGGCGGTTTAGTTGCATTATGGGTAATGTAGGCGCCAGGTTTTGACAAGGAAGAAGAATGCGTGAAATAAAAAAGACAATATCTCTGGTTCTGCTGCAACGATTTTGATCTTTTTTTTTTTTTTTAAACTGTCCATCATGAATCTAACAATGTTATAGAAGTATAATGTTTAATCGCTGGAGCACTCAATGTCAGAATTATGACTATAATTATGTCGGGGTTTATTTCATAACAATGACCCACTAGCTGTACATTATCCCGCTTATTACACGGCTACTTACTTAATTAATCAATAATTTAACACAGAGTCCAAGATCAAAACTGCGCCCATAGCAACGGTATGTTATAAAGAAATAACAGACCATAGAACGCCGTGATTGACCAATCAGAATTGAATATTCAACAAAGCCGTGTAATTAAATTAGATGACCATTTCTGTGTCGTCAAACATTTGGCGATCTCACATGGGATTACTAGTCACTGCTATATATCAAACTACACACAAATATAACAATACATCTTATACATCTGCATTTCTATAAGTCGAACTTCTTTTGTAAATCGATACACTAATTTTAAATTATTAGATAGTAAGTCAAAATAGTAAGATACTATCTTATTATTTAAACTTGATACATCAAAAGTTTGATTTATAGTTTTGACTTAACGTGAGTATTTCTGTTTTCATCATTCCTAAAATGTCCTTTTCCCCCCTTCTGCTGGCAGGAATGAACTTCCATAATAACCACACTTTAGTATTTAATATCTTCCTAGTCAGCAGTTTGATGAAGTTTGCCCCATATGATTTTACTCTACTTAATGTGCAGTTAAAATCTTTGAGACTTCCTAATGTAGTTTCCTAATTCCTCTCAAAGCACTGTTTGACTATACAGCACTATACCTCAATAAGATGTGTACACAGTGTCAGTGTGTTCCACTCTCATGTTGTCCTGAATGTAGAACAGGCTGTCAGAGAGCCATTATCACTCAGCTTTATTAGCGGAGGGTGTTGATGGTGTACTAAAGGAGAAAGAGAGAACAGAGAGCTCTGAACAGATTGTACTGCTGGATGAGATCCAAGCAGCCCTGCAGGTGGTGGACAGAATAATAATAGTGCTGGCAGAGCCTTCACAGTAAAGACTAAACTATTAATATCTCAATACCGGGCCGTGTTTTCGATGATTCATTATGTGCCGTTAAATAAACACAATACAGGAAAATGAATTAATTTAATTAACTTTTTGTTCTTAAGACAAAACAAAAAGTGTTCTGATGTTTTACTGACCCCATCAATAAATCAATTTATTGAAAAAAATAACTGGAAGATCAGTAGATAATGAAAGAAATCATTAGGTGCAGGCCTAAATGATAATATTCGTAATTTATATTTACAAAATCATGTACTTGGTTAAACAAATAAATGTTTTCTGGATCGCAAGTATAAAGATATTTCACTTTTTAGAGATAATAAATTATTTTAATTTAAGGGACTTTAAATTAAAGTATCCATTGCACATGTCTACTTAACATGCCGCATAAGAATGCAAATATTAATGTCAAAATCTTGCCCTCATTTATTGATTTTCATCAATCACTAATATTTAAATGAGCAAGCATTACAAAATTAACTAGTCACAACCATAAACTGTTTATAAGAAGTGGACAACGCCGTGGTAGCGACCTGTCAATCACAAGGTAGCAACGCCCTAAAGCATACCCTGCTTTATGGTCTATTTGACTCTAAATGGGACCATAATTCACTAAATGAACATCATGCTGTATTGAAGAAGACTTGAAACTAACGATTGAGACCATAAACTCATGTTTACAATGTTTACTGAGGTAATAAATCAAGTGAGAAGTAGGCTCATTTTCTCATAGACTTCTATACAATCTGACTTCTGTTTGCAACCAGAGGAGTCGCCCCCTGCTGGCTATTAGAAAGAATGCAAGTCACTTCAGCATTGGCTTCACTCTGTGTTTTCATACTAGAATGATGAAAAGCTGAAAGGGAGGTGAAGTGAGGAAGCTGTTATTGAGTGCTGAAAAGCACCCATGTGGTTTTTTAAAACAACCAGCCGCAGTTTGTGTTAACACATTTACTGTATACACCCACGCCACTCACATACATCATCTCCCCTTTCACACACACTTCCTCCGTAGACATACAACGTCAAATAGTTCCGTCTTCACCTTTGTCAAACACACACAAACTGTAAACATGCGGTCTTGCACACACACATCCAGCTGAGGTCAGCAGCGTGGTGGTGAAAGCAGGGAGGATTATGTGCAGACTGAGCAAACAGCTCTTCACCAAACAGGAAACGCTGTGTCTCAAGCTGACAGCTGCCGGGGTTACAGTTGAGGCCGACAGCCCCTGCATGTTGTTTTTGTGTATGTGAGGGAATAAAGTGGCTTCACCTGCCTGTGTTTCACTTTCATCTCCCAACCCGGCTGTATATCGTCACACAAATCACGGCAGAGAGACACATCAAAGTCGGGAGGAGGGGGGTTTGCATTTATTTCCAACGACAGACAGTAAATACAGCTGCTCTCTTCTCTTCTCTCTCCGAGTGTAAACTCTTCTACAGCGAGCTGAGGCGTATGTATGTTTTCCTGAATCCTGTTTGTGTATACATATATATATACTGGCTTCATGATTGTGTCCACTGTCACAACACTCAAGGCGGTCGCTCATGGTTTTACAATAAAGTTACATCATTTGTGGACAACGTACACCGTCATATGTGCTTTCTTACAATAATATATCATATTCAAAAACTAGTACATTTTGCATATTAAGCTGGGTAGAAAATATTCACATACATTTATTTGAGTTAATATGAAACAGCACCAGAATATTGCATAAGTTTTTATTAGGAGTTAAGACTAAGCTCTAGGTTGTCAGTACCTTTGTATATGCAGTAAAGTATACAGGTACTCAGTTTTATTGCTTGAGATTACGCTAGTTAAATGTATTATTTGGGCTCAGGGATTTATTCTACTACTTAATCTAACCCGGACAACATTTCAAACAGCTCAGGTATTCAAAAAAATTTAGGAAAGGTTTGATTTCACTGATTTAGTAAGACGTATAAAATCAAGCACACTCTAAATTCTTTAAAAACATATTGAACGGTTTGCCCACTGTAGTACCAAAAGGTTTAAACCTCTCGTTTCTGTGTGAATAGTTGATGGAAAAACACAAAACAATATTTAAATCACAACATAGAAAAACAAAATGCATATATATATAAAAAGTGTCTCCAAAAAAGAGCATAGAATGAAAGATCCTGAATAAATGAGATGGCCACTGTTGGCAGGTGAACATTTTCTCCTCATTATCTCTCACCATCTTTCACTCTTTTTTCCCCCTGTGGCTTCATCATCATCATCATCATCATCATCATCCTCTGTGTCTTTGGTCCATGTGCACAATGTCAAGATGGAATGTCGAAACAATAAAAACAAACAAACAAAATAAAACAGGTGTTGTCGTTGCTATGGTGATGGAGGACAAATCCATGGTCGTGTGTGGGAGGGTGTACAGCGCCCATAAATTAACTGAAAAACAATGACAAACAATAAACAAAATAAATTGAATGAATAAACAACTACTTTGTGAAAATGAGAAATTATGAATAAATATTTATACAGAAAACTAATGAAGTAGGATAGAGTTGAAGCATGTGGAGGACTAAAGCTGCTATTATAATAAATTAATTAATTAATAAATAAAAAAGAAAGGCATGTAGAAATAAAAGCGTCAATTATCAAATAAATATGCAGGTTAGTTTGAAAATAAATAAATATGGACAGAAATAGAAAAATAAATAAATAACATTTATTTATTATAATGGCTGCTTTAGTCATTTATAAAGCTGCAATTATAATAAATACATGAATAAATTAATTAATTAATTAATTAATTAATAAATAAATAAATAAATTTAAAAAATAAAATAAAATAAAATAAAATAAAAGAGAACAAAATGTGGAAATTAAAGCCTCAATTATCAAATAAATGTGCAGGTTAATTTGAAAATAAATAAATATGTGCAGAAATAGAAAAATAAATAAATAACATGTATTTATTATAATGACAGCTTTAGTCCTCCAAAGAGGCAAAGAGGTGATGGGTTAAAGAGGTTAAAATAAATGCCAGCGCTTGTGTTAGTGAATAGAAAGGAAGAGTTTGAGCCCTTACAACTACATTCAATATGATGTAGTTAGTCTGTCAGCAGGGGGAGCGCTACACTTTCCTTCTCAATCCTCACTCCTGAATGCATCCTCTGACATGCTACTCTTTATCTGGAATAAACTGTTTTAATATCAACATGTTTCCTAAAGTGTAACAAAACTTAAGAGAGTAAATTAATCACATAAAAGGTCAAACTGAGGATCTGTTGATGTCCTTCACAAAACCACAAAATGGAAGATCAGTTTACTAAAGCAACACTGACGGCAAAGTGTGCGAGCAGCCACAAGATGGAGCCAAGCGTCTTCACATGAATTGGATCAGGGTCAGAAGAACATTAACTACAAGCCATGCACAGTTCACTGCATATCATTATTCAAAGCTTAGCAGACGTCTTCCGATCATTTCCAACCTCTCAGACAGTTATTAGCTTCAGATATTATCCGTACAGATTAACTTGCAGACTTAAAACCTGCTTTGAAATACACCAACATTATGTATTTACAGTGTGTAAGAGCCACTTATGCACATATGTATATTTAGTAAAACTGTTTATGTTGGCATGACATATTACATACAGTAAGTTTATAGTTTGTACCACAGGTTTTGTATAGTTTAAAGAGCTGTTTACATTTTTCTAGTTATAGTGCTAGAGTAGACATTTTATTATTTACGACTATATTACGGTTATATTACAGTGCGCATGGCCAAAGAAGGCTTTTGGAAGATGGTGTGAAGTCTGCGTAGGTGTTGATTGCAACAAGTTTTTCACCATCTCATTAACCGCACTGTGATGGAATTTTCCATCAGTTCCTCTCTTATTGGTAGAAAGGTCAGAGTGTTTGTCAGAGTGTCCCTCTGTTGACATTATTGAGTTGGAGTCCTGTCTAGAGGAGCCACCGTTATCTGTACAGCTGGGCCTGTAGTGGAGACCGTAGAGCCAGTCGCTAGGGCAACCAGGGTCAGAGATGCCAGAGGAACGGAGTAAGTCAAAACATGATAAGGGGTAAGACACTGAGCACCGGGGAGGAAGGACAGAGTTGTGAGGCCCTTCACGCAGAGAGCATCTATTGTGGAGACCTGACAATTCTCCTTGATCAAGCTTCAATAAACCTTCTTTTGTAAGACATCATCAGCTCCGGACCTCTTCCTTCCAAAGATAACTTGTGTATCAATTATTCCATCACACGCACTATATATGGCGTATTATAACGTAAAGTGAAAGTGTGATAACATTTAACGTAGGCCTATATGCAACATCAAGTCGGTAGTGGACCGAGCGACATGTAACTTTGATGGAAATCACCTGCCGTAACGTAACTGATTCTCAAACAAACCCAAGTTTTCCCTGCCTCCTGTGAATACATTTGGTGGCTTCCCAAAAAAAGGATTGAAATTAATTGGAACACAAGTCAGAACTGAGATACCTCGCAGACTAAACATGGTTAAAACGGCCACTAAGAGTCTAAGTCATCCAAAAAGTGTTGGATGAGGTTGACGTCAGGCCTGTGTGCAAAGCCAATCAAGTTCTTGCATACCGAACTTGAAAACACATTTCTTTATGGAGCTAATTTTGTGTACAGGAGCATTGTCATGAGGAAACAGGAACAATCTGCTGCAACAAGTTGCAAGAACACTGTTGTTTAGAATTTCGTTAACAGGATCTAAGGGGACTAGGCCAAACACAAAGGTCTGTCCACATACTTTTGGCCACATAGTGTGCGTTGTTGGTAAATCAAAACCAGCAGGTTCCTTGAATGCACCTTCAAGGAAGGAAATGCCTACTGTAAACTGCCTCACCGCACAATGAAACCAGAGTTTTCACAAGTAAGTAAATGCAACATGATGTTCACTGAATAATGGGTCTGCAAGTCGACTGTCGTACTGTACTGAAACAAACAGAAACCAATAGCTGTCTGGAAGGTAAAGAATAAATCTTCAAACCTAACGTATGCCTTAGAAAATGCTCCTGCAGTACAGTGAAATATACATGATCTGTAGTTAATTAGCTAAAACCTGAAAAGCCTGTATTGTTTTTATACCTGTGCTATCATAATCACATAGTATGCACAATCAGCATACCCCTATTGAAATCAGTTTTTGCCCTGTGTGAGCTGCATTCTGCATCACCTATTTATAAGCCAAGCTTTCAATTGCTACGCTGCCTCCTCCCTGAATATCCTGAATAATTAGAGCGAGGCAAAGGGAAAGAGTGAAAGGACAGGAAATGTTAAGCTTGGGCACGACAAAAAAAAGAAGGGAGGAAGTTTCCTTAACACATGCCAGGCTTTTATAATAGCTGAAATGCTTGTGTGCCGGAGGTCGACAACTGCACAGCGCATTCAGTTAAAAAGGCTCTTTAATGTGACACTTTGCCACAGGACTTGGCAGAATGCACACCTCCTGCTTAAAGGCTTGTAACAAGGGGTTAAAGAGCAAAAAGAGGAGCAAGAGAAGCTGTGCACAAAAAGGACATTCAGAATTTAAGGCACAGAATGAAAAGACAACAGGATTAGTTGAAGAAAGGAGCAGGGTTGGAAGAAGCAGCTTCCTGCTATGGACAGAAGAATGAGAGTGATAAAAAAAAGGAGGGACTGACTCACTTTTTCTTGTCCTTGTCCTTCTTGAGGGGCTGAGATAAGGAGAGCGTCTCGGCTGCGATCTTCTTCCTGTTGTGGGCGTTCATCTCTTCCTCCAGGTCTCTCCTCTTCTCCTCCACCTTCCTCTTCTCTTCCTGGTGCATCCGCTTGAGCTGCTCGAACTTGTCGTGCAGCTGAGTGGGAGGAGGAGAGGGTGGTGATGGTGATGGACAGACGGGACGGGGACGACGGGAGGAGGACAGAAGAGGGACAAGACATTTGAATTGGTACTTGCTGAACAGTTACTATGGTGTCTCTGACGTTGCAGTGTTGATCTGTGGATGCATCAGTGACCATTTAAAATCAAATGTACTGCATCTATAACCATAACCTCCCATTAGACTGACCTCTCTCTCCTTTTCTTTCAGCTCTGCTTCCGTCTCTTTTACTTTGTTGACAAACATTTGTCTCATTTCTTCCTCTTTACGCTGCAGATCCCCCAAGAACTCTTTCCTCTTGGCCTCGTACGTCTCTTGGAGACTGGGGAGAAGAAAAGACAGGAATAGATCAGGTATTGTCTCTGAACAATAGAGACTCTCCCCTGTTGTTGACACTCGAGCATCTCTGTGGTTTTGGATGTGTTTCTCTCCATGCACCCTCTTCCCCTTCCTACCTGAATGGTTGGCAGTCGGGATCTGTATCTTTGAAGCCCATCTCCTCCAGCTTACAGCGCCGGTACAGCTCGTAGTGGCGGGCGTGGGTCTGCTCCCTCAGATCCTCCATGTTGACCCTGATCAACATCTCTCGCAGTTTTACAAAGTCGCAGTGGGCCTCGTTCTCGACTAAAAGGGAAAAAACACACACCAGAATTAGGAAAGCGGAGAGTTGTGCTTCAGGTGATCATGTAAATTATCTCCTTTACATGATAAACAAATTCTGCTGTGGTGTTTGAAAAATTGTTTTTGGTTGTCAGCGTCAGATTGTTTCAAGTCCTTGCTTCTCGCTTTCATTCTGTGCCTGGCTGTCTTTTTCCACTGCTTCTAACTTATTCTAACACCCCATCTGTCACCCTGTTAGCCTCCCTTCCTCTCAATCTCTCCTTCAAAAGCAGGAAATCACACCACATCTCTACAGGAATGTGAAGCAGTCTGCACAAAATACAAGCGGATAAATCACATTTAGCATCCATCAAATTAAACCAAATCGATCACATTTTGCCAACAAAGAGGGGTTGATAAATTGGGAGATATTCTGCACTTTTCATGTTCATTTTTTTCCCACTGGAGCAACTTTAACAACTTCACTTTAGTTTCATGTCTGAGTGACTTTCACAGTTAAATGATTTCATGGTGGGGAAAGGGCAGGAAGCGTTTCCTGCCTGACAGACTGACAGCTGAGGGGAGGGCGCCCTGAGCGTAATTTCCATTCTGATGAAGCCTTTTTACTCACACATCGGCTCATTTACGCCGTCGCAACAATATGGCCTGTTCTTTTTGTTCTGGTGAGGCAATAACAAAGGTCAATGTGGGAAGAGCAGGTAGGCAAGGGTGCGTATATATGGACTGAACTTTGAGGATGTAGTCTGGATAAGTGGGTAATAATATGGCGATACATATGCTGCTAATAGTCAGCCACAGGGTAGAGATAAACTTTATTGTCCCAAGGGAAATTTGGTAAAATGTGGGTAATTTTTACTTCTGCGAATATACAGTAGCAACCAGATGCAACTAAAGCATCTCAGCTGAAAAAAAAACACTACTTCAGCGTTCTGTATTACAAGTATTTGATTCGTTTTAAAACTGTCAGCCTCATCGACATAGAATAACATTAAAAATGTGCATGTGTATCGTTCAGATAAAAGGCAGCGTTACAGAGGTTTGGATCTGGCCAGCTTGCCATTTAGGGTTTTGATAGACACGACAGGGGGACAAAGGAGTTCTTAAAGCGGTTAAGCCGGCAGTGAGGGACTCTGAAGCGTCTTCCTTGAGGGAAGGAGCTGGGTACTCAGGGCGGAGGACATGTGTGGGGTCTGAAATGATCGTCTGGGCCTGTCTGATGATAGTTTTGTCAAAGACAGCCTGGACTTGTGGGATACTGTCTGACTCCCACGATTTTCAAGGCTCGATGTGTGAGCTGGGGTAATCTGAGCTTTCAGCTGTACACTGAGGTTGCCAAACCAGGCTGAGATGCCATATCACAGGATGCTCACAACTACGGCATGGTAGAGGAGGAGCAATACTTTCTGGTTGACACCAAAGACCCTAAGCCTACAAAGGAAGCATTGACTGTATATAAGAAGTGGACGTAGTCACCGTGACATCACCCATTAGTTTGTGGACTGCCGTTTTGAAGCCTTGAGTTCGGCAATATGACCGTCGCCACCTTGGTTATTTGCAACCATAAGTGACACAAGAGGGTGGAGTTAAGTACAATCGAACGCTGAATAAGACATTTTTAGGTGACCAAAATGTTATGATTAACTTTCATGAACTGGAAACACACTGTGAAAGGGTTAAAATTCTACGAGGAAAACACAGACAACTCCCAGACCGGACAACGCCGTCAATCACATGGTAGCCACGTCCTAAAGCATACCCTGCTTTATAGTCTATTTGACTCTAAATGGGATCAAAATTGACTAAATGAACATCATGCTGTATTGAAGAAGACTTGAAACTAGTGATCGAGACCATAAACTAATTTTTACAATGTTTACTGAGGTAATAAATCAAGTGAGAAGTAGGCTCATTTTCTCATAGACTTCTTTTTGCAACCAGAGGAGTCGCCCCCTGCTGGCTATTAGAAAGAATGCAAGTTTAAGGCACTTCTACATTGGCTTCACTTCTCAGACCCTGGAGAGACATTTTTATTAACAACATTACTGCCTTTTTTGAGAAAACTGAATGCAATGACATCGAATGCATAGACATCCCTGCACAGCCAGAATCCTTTCTAACAACTCTCCCATCCTGCACTCTTCTCATCAAGAAAAATCCCTCCTCCCTTTGAAAATAAAGTTCTCTCTTCTTGACGTTATTTTTTCCCCCCATTTACAGTCTTGATAATATCTTCATAGTCTACGTGGAAACTTGGAAAGCTTAAAATTATTTGATATGCTTAATCTCCTACAATCTTTAAATGAGGGCGCACTGAAGTGCCAAATTTCTGCAAAGCAATAAAACCTGGAGCACAACCTAAAGCAGCTGTAGAACTTGATACATCAGCATCAGCCGGCGGATAATCTTGGAAAAAGTAGAGTGGCTTGTTGAAACGGATGTGTTGTCAGAGGAAAAAATAACTTGCCCCTTTTCAGGAATTTAATGTGATCAACCTGTTAGCAAACCCTCAGAAAGATGCTATAAAGAGCTTTTCTGTTGTCTCAGATCTGGTGTGTGTGGTGGCGGAGGGAACGTGCAGAGCGGAAGCACGTGGCGTTTCAGGGGCTGCAGCATATGCCAAGTAACCCGGAGAATGGGATGAATGTTGTGTTTAAATACCACCACAAGCTGTGAGCTCTGAGGATGTAAAGGCGGCAATAATGATATTTAAAAAGCCCAATCAGCATGGCATTTAGCTTCTCCTGATGGAAAATACTGGGAAAGCAGCCTGCAGTGCATGATAGCAAACCACAATGCAGCGTCAAAAAAACGCAACATAACACCCTCAAAGTGAAGAAAAAAGCAAGTGAATAAACACTAGCTCACCTTCGTCTACTTTAACGCTTTTGGACCTCAAGTAAATCTTAATAAGACGTGAAATAGTAGCAGCCATGCAGCTGTTTGAATCACTCACTCTTATTTTTACTCAAATTTGCTGGTTGACCACACATCATTAGTGGGAGTATATGCGTTAAAAAACAGGAATGAGCTGTTTTCTGGGGCTGCATCCAGGCTACTGAAATTGCCTGTTCATTTGGCATCTAATAGTCTCTCTGTACCGGCCCCCCGCTGAGGGGCAGAATGAGGGCCAACCCTCTGACTGACTGCAGCACTGAGCCCTCAAGATATCCGAGCACAGACACATTCACACGCCAGCAACGAGAACAGAAACATTCACATATATATCTATTCCCACATAGAGAAACGGAGACACGGCTGCAATAAATCTGCAGATGCCCAAAGAATTAATGGAAATAGACAAATGTGCAAAAATGAAAATACATCAAAATGATCCATGGCAATCCATCCAAAAGTTAATGTCTGGAAACATTTCACTTAAAAAAACATAAATGTGGACCTCATGGTGGCGCTGGATGAAAAGTCAAACAATCTCTCCAAAGTCATTAGGACACGTCTGGGAACCATTAATGTCCATAGACTGTATATAACAAGTGCACGTAGTCACTGTTAGCATGGATAGCACCCATGTTGTGTGCACAGTTGAACAAACACAGTAGCTTGCAGAGAAGAAATATGGGGGGTCTGCTATATGTCACAGATGTCTGGAGTTCAGAGATAACAGAGCATCGAGATCCTGAGGGAAGATAAACACGCACACACCAAGCCTCCTTCAGTTACTCTTTTTTATCAGTAGACAGTCCTTCCCTCTGTCTTCCGTCAAAGTCTATGGAAATTTCCCATGGCTCTTGGAAGAGGTTACCATAACCCATCTATATGACATCTGGCATCCGCATACTGTTTCCACTGACACAGGCCCTCCTTTCAGTCGGCCAAGTGGAGTAAAACACTGAGACTTCTGTCCTCCTCTGCCCCCAGTGTCCTCAGATACTGTGACAAAGTGTGTTGTATGAATGGTGAGCCATCAGTTTGCAAGCAGGCCTGACTAAAAGATAAGTCGTTTTCTTGTAATACATCCAATCAGACCAGATTTGTGTTGTTAATAGGCAGAGATGGACATGGTTGAAGAAGATAATTAGATGCAGGCAATAACAAGACCAAAGAACAAAAGACAATGTGAGTTTCTTCTCTAGAAATAATTCTTAAGTTACATCTAATGATGCTCATTGAAACACAGCAGCATCATTTCTTACAGTATCACTCTATATTTCACCTGCTTGGCAGTAATGTTAGCTGACCAGACAGAGGTCTCTCCATGAATCACTGCTGATCCTAGTGTTGGCTTTTCCTGCCTCAGCCTCCTGACCGCGGCCGGAGGGAACAGAGGAGACGGCGGAGTTTTGGTCGGGGACGAAAACGTATCTCGCTGCGGAGCCCCGTCACTTCACAAGACACGGGGAAACCTCTGTTGGTCTGGAGGAGCTGCAGCAGTTATTTCTGCACAAACGTCCACTGTGCATTCACTAGATATTCTCAGAGCTACTAACTCTTCTGCAGTGTGGAGTGTGCGCGCATAAACGTGAGAATGGAGCCAGAGAGGGAGAACGTGCGCGGTGTGTGAGTGAAGGCAAGCAGGCAGGCAGAGGAGCAGAGTACAGCAGAGACTCTGGTCCTGGAGACCAAAGCTCTGGTCTCCCCCGCGTCCTCCGACCGCGGCCAACACTGTTTTGCAAGACGGGCTTCACTAGATATAACTTTAGGGTTTTGGTGCTTCCGTGTAGTTTGTGTTGGAGTCAGAGTCTGAACAGCGTAGCCAAACAGGAGCGCGCATGGGACACCGACCCGGATTGATTTATACATGTAAGTAGTTACAAACAGTCCCTTTAATTGCTGCTGAAGAATGACAAAATAATTACAATGGAGACAAATCCCCAAGAAATGAGTTTACAGTAAAGCCGCTATAACCTTCTGCAGATTGCACTATTCTGTATGTTACTGGACAGGACTATAGCTTCATGGTGACTGATGGAGTCCAAAGGAATCCGTCCCCCAGGAGACACACATCAGGCTTTATAAATAACCACAGAGTGTCCTCTGAGGGTTGGGGAATGAGGGTAGTCAGTGGATAATGGAGAGAGGAAAGGACGGCAGGGTGAGGACACAAGAGCAGAGGAAAGGAAGGAAGGAAGGGAGAGTTAGAGGAAGCAAGAGAGGGAGGGAGCTTCTCTCAGAGAGCAACTCCCATCTGAGCAGTAATATTCTCACAGCACAACTCTGTGTGACATTATTAAATTAAACTGTTTACTCTTATTGTCAAGCACAGAGGAATGAGCTGTGGGAAACAAAGATCCCTGGAGAGGTCTTGCATGCACGCAGACATACTGGCGTACATGCACGCCACGCACACACACTGGCGTACATGCACGCCACGCACACACGCCAAGGCAGAAATATATATAGGGAGAAACATACAGTACAAACACATCACTGGCACGCACAGACGCACACTGGCAATTTCCCAAAACAATCTCTACCCACTCGCCCTTCATTTCGCAGTGTCACTCCGCATGAAGTCACGCTCGCAGCTGCGGAGGGCGCTCCGCATTAAGAGGGCGGGTATAAATAAACAGGCAAACTGTGGGACGCGCTCGCCACTCTGCCGTGAGCAGGAAAACGTCTTTCACCGTGGACACTGATAGACGCCTTGCTTTCTCAGCTGCTCAGTTACATTGCATGCCGTTTCTCCATAAGCACAGAACATCCTCAAAACAACCGGCATGTGGTATAAAAGAGATCCTTTTTTTTTTTTTTTGATGATGAATCATATGATTCAATTTAGCATCTCTATTATAAGTGTTATATTGGCATGAACAAAATGGTATTTGCAAACTATGAAGGCGGATGTTAATTGTATGCGTGCTGTCCTTGTGCTGCTGCAACAACCGAATTTCCCCGCTGGGAGTCAATAAAAGTTTCTCTCATCTTAATTGTTGCAGCTAAAGTTTTTACTATCCACCTTTAATCTACACTTACTGCTTTGGGGTGGCCCTTAATTTGGCGAAATCTCCCCAAAACAGAACAAGGCTGCAAGGGCCGGAAAGAGACTGAACCATGTACTTCCTCCAAAAAAATAGACCACTTTCAGATGCATTCACAATAAAATCCTTGAATAATCACTATGCATGCACACTCATATTATGGCATAGTAAAGACTGTACCACAGTTCAAGTACTGACTCTGTGCCAATATCTCCTGATATAGCACTCCTCCCACGTTTCTACATGTGTCTCTCCACCTCATTTACCTATTTAATGCCTGTAACCTAGCAACCTAACAACCAGCTCGTGGATATTCAAACTAACCAGCATCATCAGGTTTATACAGGGAAACAATACAAGTAATACAAGTATTTATAACCACTAAGTCACTTGGTTTTGTATTTGTGTATAGTTTTTGTGTAGCTGTCAAACATGTCATCTTGCAAGGACTGTCTTTTCTTCTTTTGCTTCATTACAGGCGAGGGAAGTCACTAATGACTAAGACAAATGTTAATGGACTATGATACTAAGAATACACTTACAGCCTTAATACGTGTGCCCACGATCACTGTGTCCCTCTGTGGCAGTCTACGTAAAGCATCCACTGACCTCTTCATGCACTCACTGTTGTGTTTGCTTGAGAAACACAAACACCCACACACCCGGATTAGCTTGCATGTGAACGGTTCTCACCTTGCACAATACCCCAGGGGTACTGTCTGGCTCTCACTGTTTTGTTCCCGACTTTGACCTCTTCCACGCTCCCAACCACAGCAAAGGGCAGATGGGCCTGCACAGGGAAAAAGATGGTGGAGTGTTAAAAGGGTCAAGAGGCCACAGACGTAACTGGAGACATTAACAGGGGCTGAGTCTCAGCTCCCTCTTTCTTCTGGGTTACACTCTCTTAATGTTGATATTCTTTACAGCACAGAAAAACATTTCACAAGATACAAACATGTACAAATAACACCAAAAAAAAGGATAAATGAAAATTAAGTTGTTTACTTTCAAATAAAACTCTTATAAAACTCTCTTATCTTTCACAACCAGACCACACCAGAGTGAAGTGTAACCACATTGACATATGAGCCTCACCAGAGCGGTGTTTTAACTTTTAACATGTGGCTCAGTCGGGGCTGAGAGGGGCTATTTTGTTGAAGTGGTATAACACACACACACTTTCTTATTGCTCTCAGAGCTACTGCGCCTCGTTAGCATCGACTGTGAAGCATCATGGGGAAAACATGCCCGATACGCAACCTCAAAAATTAGGCGGCGAGTTGAAACCAGCTGGTTGGTTGCAGCTCAGAGGAACAAGCTGGTGAGTGTGGGCGCTGATGTAACCGACTATGAATAGATGGGGATACTGTACGAGGACTCAGTCTGGGAAAACCAAATGCAGTCTGATTTATCCATGAGAGAATTTACTGTTTGTGCATTTGTACATGTGTGGGCGTGTGTTTGTCCCCATTATAAAATCAGAACTAAAAAAAAAAAAAAAGGTTAAATATGAAGAAAATCTATTTGTGCTTGCTGCTTGAGTAAAAGTCAAAAGCATATATTCAGTTATATGTCAGTATTTCTAAATAACTGGTTTATTTTGACGATGGAAAATGTACAAATGGACAAAAAGCCAGTTGTAGGAAAGCAGGTGTTGCCATTGAGATCATAAAATCTTTTTATTATGGAAAGAATTGAGGAATGGAGAACTGGTGCAATCAAACAGAGCCTGTATTCATACAGTTTTGTGTAAAACTATGTATAATGTTTGCATATACTGTATGTCCAAGGGTCAGCTGGTATTTGCACATATTTTGACTGTTTTCCAATGTATACACTCAAAGATTTGTGGGATTGCAAAGTGTCTAGATAAGAGAAACAACATTACTTTTCAGCACATCAGCGCAATAAAATGGTGTCAACATATGCTGCTGTTGCCAGATGTGTAACACATGTGGTCAGTGTAGTCAGTAGGCACAGAGATAATCCTTTTTAATCCAACAATGTTGAGAAGTGTCACAAGTCTAAAGAACAAAGCCATCATTTCTACTGTATGTATATGTATATATATATATATATATATATATAAGTATGTACTAATAAAGTATAAATCCCCAAATAACCCATGAAATAAGGGATAGTCCCACAACACTATTCATATTCAACATTAAAAGATAAAAAAAACTGATGGTATGAGAATCTTTTGAGCGTCACAACATGACTTACGTTCATGGAGGCGTTGATCTCACTGACGGTTTCGTCGTCTGTCGGGAACTGATATATCTGGACGCCGTTGCTCACCAGCTCGCTCATAATCTTTATTTTGAATTTATGGAGCTCACTCTTGGAGATTGTGTCCGCTTTGGCAATGATGGGAATTATGTTTACCTGAGGAAAGGATGAGAAAAAAGAGATTTAATAAACAGAAGTTATTAAATGTGTAGAGCATCGTTCTTGTTTTTACGGTCGAGTCTGCCAAAGATATACAAGCATTCCTGTATTCGACAGCTGCGTATACGTGGAGTTCATTATGTAATGGTATTTCTTAGGCTGCTCTGACACGCGTCTTCATGACAGGACAAAATGTACCTGTCGAGCTCAATATGATGAGAGCAGATGCACAGAGAATCAACACAATGTTTTCAGCGAATTACAGATTAGAGCAATTAACTTCCCCATGTCAGCGGGTCATGAACAAACGCTCTGAATGAAGCTCAATTAAACACACTGAAGGCCTAATTAAAAACAGAAGTGCGTTGCTAAATATGGCTGAGAAGGCACACGAGAGCATATGTACAGTGAATAAGCTCAGTCAGAACCCCCGACAGATACATAAAACAAACAGTGATTATGAAAACAAACTAGGCTCCTCGTCTCCAATCAGCAGCAGATGTGCAGAAATAAACACAGTTTGTCTGCATTCCTCTGTACGGCTGCGTTACCCCAATCACTAACTGGGAGGACGAAGAGGATCCCCACAGATTCATCAACTCCGTAGTGCGCCTCAGAGCAAGAGCCGGAGCTTGTTAGGAGTCAAATTACAGGCTCATCATACTTTATTGGATCATTAATTTACAGCAGGGCAGCCAGTATCGTTGTTTTAACCCTTACTTATCAAACCAGGTTGGCTAATCGCGATCCAGTGCTGACAACCGCCTCAGTGAGGAGGGAGGAGGATGCAGCGATATTTGTTCACTTCCCACAACCGGATTTTCCCAGCTGGCCAAAGGAGTATTCCCTAATAGTTCTCAGTGTTTGTTCGGAACAACTAAGAGCACCAGATGGGTAGCTGTAACCACATCAATGCAGTTTGCATGTAAGATGATCATTGAAGGAAAAACATTCACATAGACTGATATTTCTGGCTTTTTTTTTTTTAAATCTTACACGGGTCAAACATCTGTATATGAACGGATAGAGGAGAGTGACATAATATAAAATATTATAGTGCAACAGAACAAAAGCTATTATCAATGGATCCTCCTATTACTACTATTTGGATAGGAGGAAATATCAATCCTTGTTTGTCTAATGACCTCTACAAACTGAATCCTCTACATCCTAATATTAGATAATCAACTAGTAATGATTTCCTCCTATTCAAGAAAAAAAAATAATAAAGCGAAAGGACACCTCCTTTTCAGACCCTCATATCTCTTCCTGCCTTCATCCACCACAAACCAAACTCACTCTGGTAGGCCTTCAACCATCCTCTGTGGGGAGGGGTGACTCAAAACCCATTTACAAGAACAACACCATTGTCTAGCCTTGACAGCAAACTCTACAGGCCGAGGTTGTTTCTGGTCCGCTTCCCTGGTTGTTCCTGTGACAGGGCTATCTGGCAGACACGACAGCTCCCTTTATTTATCTTTAGTTTCCAGATAAAAGCTCATATTCACACACAGCAATGCTCCCATTGAAGTGATTATATCTCAGCACGGAAATAAAAAAATGGGATTGTGGAATTAATTATACTCTGATGAAGATTGAGCCTCTTGAAATTGCCTCATGGCAACGAAATGTATTCATGGTAAGCAGAATGTTTGGACTTGAATCATCCCTTTTTATCATTTATGCTGTGCTGAAACGATTGGTTGATTAATTAATCATTAGAAATGAATGAACAACCACCAGTTCCAGCTTCTTAAATGTGAAGATTTACTGATTTTTTTTTAATTGTGTATCACGATATCTCGACGTATGATTTCATCACGATACGATTCCATTAAAAGATGATAAAGTATCATATTGAATTATCGCCCAGTCCTCTTTGTGACATGGTCAGGCTCTTGTCTAGGCCTGTAGAAGCAAAGCAGGTACCTCTGTGGTATATCTGTAGCCACAGAGCTCAGAAATCATAGAAATAAAACTGCCAAATGTGCAAAGACTGATAGTATGTGGTGAGTCGCTGCTGCAAAAATATTGCCTGCAACACATTATTATTTCATCTAGAGAGAGACCACCGCTGCATAAAACACCCCATCAAGCCTGTAAAACAAAACAGCGTCACATCCACACTGCGGTCACTCAACACTGGCTCGCTTTCAGATAAAACAGCGGTCATATTTCACGTAGTGGAAAGACTGCTGGGACGGAGCCACTGGGGTCAGAGCGCTGTTCACCGTGGCCACCCACTCACTGAGCCCAATGTTGTTCTCACAATGCTGTAAATCACTTTGGATAAAAGTGCCTGCAGCCACCATTGTTGTTATGTTACACCTTCTGGCACCGCGAAAAATGAAAAAAGGCTGCCGTGTGTAACCAAAATGTCCCAAACAGACATACAGGAGGTTCGCAAGAAAGAGGGTTTGGTTCATATGAATGCAAGAGGAGATTTAACTGAGGTAAGCTGCTTTGCTTTCACTCATATTAGGGGAGAGTACAGCAGGTAAGCTATATTATAGCTGCTCATGTTCATATAAAGATAATATATTTAGCTCAGGTAAGCTACCATGTCTTGCTTCAAAGCAAGGAGTACAGAGAGTTGGCCGCGGTGGTTTGGATGGCATCAGGAGACAGTTGGCAAGCGCAGGGTGCCAGGGTTTGATCACTCTGTTGGCTGGTAAAGACGGCAGAGAGGCTCAGCGGTCAGCGCTGTCACCTCGTAGCAGGAAAAGTGCTCAATTTGGATCTTGGCCCTTTTCTATGTGAAGTCCTCTCTGTTGAACAGCATTCTGGTCCATGACTTTAGCCTTGGAAATACACTTGGTCCTCATTACTAAGTAGTAAGGATGGCTCAAATTGGAATAAATTACAAAGTATAATAACTTTATTAAATAGGGCTGTCAAAGTTAACACGATAATAACAGCATTAACGCAAATTCGTTTTAACGCCACTAATTTCTTAAATGCTTTAACATAGCTTGCTATTTTTAATTAACCTCTTAAACATCTGACATGACGCCTGAGGCTGTAGCGGGCTCAGTTTTAAAGCTAGAGAGAAGGTAACGGCATCATATGAAACTACAAAAACTGAAGGAATTGGTACCAACCATGTCATAGTAGCTTGTCGCAAAGGAGGCTAAATAACGCTCCAAACTTACGCTGAATTTTGGCGAGGAAAAAAATTGACATGGCCATTTTCAAAGGGGTCCCTTGACCTCTGACCTCAAGATATGTGAATGAAAATGAAGTCATAGTCAAGTCAGCAACACTTGCAGATGTTGTTGCCTGTTAGTTCTGAGTTTGCCATGTTATGATTTGAGCATATTGTTCATGCTGAATGCAGTACCTGTGAGGGTTTCTGGACAATATTTGTCATTGTTTTGTGTTGTTAATTGATTTCCAATATTAAATATATACAAACATTTGCATGAAGCAAGCATATTTACCCACTTCCATGTTGATAAGAGTATTCAATACTTGACTAATCTCCCTTTAAGGTACATTTTGAACAGAAAATGAGTGATTAATTTGCGATGAAGTGAAATATTAATCAACATTTCTATTTAGTGAATGTAAATATCATCGAGACCTACGAAAAGTTTTTTTTTTCTTCTGAAAACTGTCCCTTGAGAGTGACAGTTGGCTGAAGTATCCGGTCATCGTTTTGAATCGTACCACCACCAGGAGACATTTGGCAGAGATGCGCTGTCGTGCGTTGATAGTTGGCAGAGGTAAGCCAGCAGGTTTTGGTCACAAGCTGACCATCTGCTTTGCTCTGGATTCATTATCACTGCATCAGCAGACACCAGCAGGGCTGAAGCACTTTGTCATTCATACAACAGTGTGATCAGTAGTTATGTGTGTACATTTGACTGATGTAACAAAACTTCATCCATCAGTGAACATTAAGGTATCGTGACAGGATGTAAGCAAGCATATATACTAAGGGTGGGGGAAAAAATCGTTACAGCATAATATCGCAATATTTTGCGTGGCAATGTTTCATCGATACATGGACATCAAGTATCAATCTTTTATTATATAAACTATTAACCTTTTAACAATCACTATTCTGTCTTTCAGAGGTTGTAGTGGGCTCAGTCTTAAAGCTAGAGTGAAGATACTGGTAACATATGAAACTAGAAAACCTAAGGAATCGGGGAAAAAGGCTAAATAATGCTCCAAAGTTGCGCTAAATTTTGATGAGGAAAAACTCCTACGTACATGCAGCTTCCTCATTTTAAGTGCTTATAGACATACAAGACGTCAGCATTATCCTTCTCGCCCTCAGGTCAAAGACACACAAATCTTTCATTTGCATTTTAACTGCCTCTTTCTCTGTCATTTCTTCTCTTCTGGGCTTAGTAAACATGTGCTTTGAGGCTCTTTTCTCTTCCTGAAATTCCACACTTCCCACACGTTGAAACCAAGATTCAGGATCAAAAAACCACTGAACGGTTTAAGCTGTTTATCACTGAGTCGTTTTCCAAAACATCTTATCAAAATGTCAACATGCTGAATTTATTGAAGTGTGTTATCAAGCATAAAGAAATCATCTATATCAATGCCATATATGTATAGAAATCCTATATTCATGCCTATATATCTCTTTGAATTACAAAAAAGGGATCAAACTTCAACTGGAAAATTCAAAGAAAACTGCTGACAAAGAAAAAGATTTCCGAAATATTAAAATATAAATAATACAAATCGCAACAAATGCAATACGGCTCCAATTTAGACCTTAAAATGTGCAATCTTGCCCTTTCTGACTCTGTCCTCCCCACTAAAATCACTCTCTCCCCCCTTCTTTCACGCTCCCAGTGCTGCTGGGATGAGATTTTGTTTCCACCAGTTGTCTAATTGAGGCCAAGCCAGTGATCGTGTCTCCACTGAGCTGTACTCATCGAATGTTTGGCAAAACACGGATCCACTGACCAATAATCTGTGCAGTAATACTCACACATGAATAATGAAAAAGCCACAAATCAATGTGGCTATTGACTGGTGTACAATTGACCTGTCAACCACAACTATGTCAAACTGGAACTCAGTATTAGTAAGATGAGCATGAAGAGGGTGTATTTTAATTTTTTTTAATTTTTTTTTTATCATATATACAGTTTTATATATTATATATGGCAATTCAGAAAGTGGGATGGACCTTAACGCAGCAAATCAAACATTTTCACTTGCGAAAAACACGCAACATGTTGGTTTTTAAGTGTAAAACTACTCATATAGGGCAGGTTGTGTGAACTTTTCTTGAAATCCTGTACGACCAAATGGAAGCTTGCACATTCACTGCCACATTTTTCTTTTCGTTTCCTTATTCTTTTGGGACACAGAGAGTCCACACCTCAACAAAAAGATCAGGGATCTCCACGTCTCAGTGAAATGCACACCGGTCACAGTGAAAAGGAGGTCGGGTTTCAGCAACACTGATAGTTATTCACAGACAATGGGAAAGGAAAGGGAGTGAGTGAGTGCGCTTTTTGCCAAAGGGGGAAAACCAACAGAATGTGGATGTGTGTTTTTGCGTTTACCTTGCTGTCCAGTTTTTTCATGGTGACGAGGTCCAGGGACTTGAGGGAGTGTCCTGTCGGGGCGATGAAATAAAGGCAGATGTGGATCCTGGTGTCGTGGTAGTTAAACAGCGAGCGCTTGATCTTCAGCTCTTCCTGGAGATAGTTTTCAAACTGAGTGTCGATGTAGTCAACGATGGGCTTGTAACTGTGGAGACAGGCAAAGAGAAACTGTGAGGATTTATGTCTGTGGGTAAAAGCATAAATATTTGTCTTCTTATTCATGCGTTTGTAATGGATGTAAAAAGGAAATATGGACTTGTCACTGGGGAAATGAACCAAGACAGTTATGTTTTCAGTAACTGTGTGATCTGATTCTGTGCCAAGATCACAGCTTAGAGCTGTACAGCTTAGTGCTGCGTGAAAATTTGTGCTCGGCTTATGGGAGTCTGGTTGAAACAAATCACAAGAGGCTGCAAAACATCCCGTCCTCTCTCACACTGCTCTGATGGCCTTTATGGCCTACAGTGTCACCAGGAAATCAAAGAAATTAGGAATGCGTGTGTGAAAACATCAAAGTTTAAGGTAGTATTTGCTCATGAGCGTTTTGCATGTGTAGCTAAATAAACAGGCCCAGGCAGACAGGTATGTCAAATTCCACAAATTTCTTAAAGTCCATGGTTTTGGCAAACATACCACAACACCTGCATTGCTAGGGGAGACTAAAGCCCTGATAAGACAGAGTGCGTTTTAGCAGCCTACGGCGGCTTTTTGTAATTGTTTTCAATGAGAGTGAAGCGTTTTGCACGCTGCTTTTGCGTTGCTGTGGGCCTCACATTTTTACAAGGGCGCCCTGAACGTCTCGAGTTGAAAAAAATTCAACTCGTTTTTTTTCTCTCATTGTGGTGACTTTTGCTGGATACCTGGAGCTACAGTATATGACTTTACCGACCGTAGTTACCTTGATCTGAACAGAAAACAGCAGGAGCCAAATTAGAGCGGTACCTGAGATTTCAGGTAAGTTGTTTTCATCAATGTAAACTGCACTTTTAACTATTAGGTAGCATACAGTTCATGGTTTGTGTTTTAAGCTTACGTTAGCACTCAATTGGTGGCTTGTTTTAATTTCTTTTTTTTAAAACGCTCCATCTGATCAGGCAACAAAAAGGCAGTGCGCCTCACGTTTCCCACTAGCAAAACACGCCGAGTCCGATCAGGGCTTTACTCTGACATGAACCAATACTCTTGGGAAAAAATAGATCTAAACAAGACTTGCACCTCAATTTGGGCAGAATAAAACTGCTTCTGACTCTGAACAATTTTCTCACTGCAGTGATTATCAAGTTAAATGTCAAGAATTATTAAACGTCTTTTATTCAAACGATATCTTATCTTTGTTAATGCAGCAGTACGGTTCGTCTCTGCATACCCAAAAGAATGATAATGTTAGATCACGAGACAGTTTGAGGAACATTTATGCTGCATTCACAGCAAGTTCGTTTGGACCAGTTTATTTGAGTCTGTAGCTTTAACTCATTTAGTTTGCCTTTGGAGAGATGAGAACGAGACCATTAGCCACATATTTAATAAACTGCATCATAGCTCTCTTTCAAGTGAGGTTGTGCTTCATCAGTCACCATAGATACAAGTCTAACAGTCATAGTTTGGTTCTCACGGCATCACTTGGCACTGGCGCTATCTACAGTTGTGATAATCTGTGTTTGAGATGCTCAATAAATTCCCACAATTCCACCAGGATCGCCTCCAATTCATGACTAAACAACGGCATTGCTGTGGTTGTCAAACAGATGTGCATTGCTTATGCTATGTTGCTATATTTGGGCCCAACACGACCACCTCAGCCTCGTTGGTTGCAGCTGGCGTCACCTCTGCTTTCACATTTCCTCCGGCTCTCACTGGCAAGACTGACAGGCAAAACGTGTTTGAAAACAATTGTAAAATTGAGCCCAGTCATACATCTGAAACACCTCCTGAATCTACATCACATCACATACCCAGATGCTTCAAAGTGACTGAAGTGCGACCCAACTGTATAAGTGCTACAGTAAAAGTGCTCCCCACCAAGAAACAAGTCTAAAATGCACAGTTTCAGGAGTACAAGGTGACAGATCTTTACATATGATAGTCAGCTGTTTCTTTGTGTGCTCTTAACTTATAACTAATTTGTTAATTTAACAGCCGACTATACTTGTAAATTCTCAACAGCAATCTTCCCACATTTTACAGCTCAGAGTGAGACACAAGTCCAAAGAAATATATTCTATATCGTCAGCCAGCACCATGTTTACAGTCATCTGTCCTCTCCCTTCACATCCATCTTCAATCTTCTCTGAGGAATGCACCACTCTGACCTTTTGAGGCTCTCTCAGTGTGCATTTACAGTCCGCTGCAGGGTCCGTCCTTCAGCATGTTGGTTTATACGGCCCATAGAGAAAGCTGCTATCAAAGGGCGTGAGAGTGCTGCTTGCTGGCTAGGTCACTACAAGAACACTCCATTCCACAGCTGCATGTTAAGGGAAAAAAAATCAGCTATTTCCTCTTTATTGCTGTCCAACCTCAACTTATTTCCATCCTACAGAGAAAAACCAAACCTGGACTGATATTAGTTTGTGTCTGTTTCTCTCATTTGTATCCCAAGGCAACAACATGGACCTAATTTGGGCAAAACTATGGCGTTGTTCACTTAGAAATAGAGAGGAAGGTTTGGATAAGAGTTGACAGGAGAATCTGTCATTGCAACAGTCAGGAGTCAAATGGAAAAAACACTGAAGGTATGTGTTTTATGCATGTGCTCAGAGTACCAGATGAAGGGGATTTCACTCGTAGGACAATACAATGAGTGCTGTTTATTGGAATTAGGGCTGCCCCCTGCTAGGCTTGATTTAAATCATGGACTGGATGGTTTTGGTGAGTAGGAGGTTAAGTATGGCTTAAAAACTGGGTCAAATTAGCTTGAAAAGTGTTAAATATATCCATTGTTTCAAAAGTTTAGCAGAACTTTTTTTTTCCATATCCCTTTAAACACATTTATACTATACTTGCTGCTATTAATCTTATCGTGTCACTTTATCTTGTGACTTGTCACCACCTTGTAAGTTTTTCTTTGATTGCTCTTGTTCATTTCTGTAAAGTTTCTACTCTTATACTAGTTGTATATCCCTCTTATTTTATTCTATTTGTTTGCATTTGTATTTCTTTATTTATTTGTACTTATTCTGTCTTTGTGCTGCTGTAACATCTGGATTTCCCCTCTGAGGATCAATACAGGCTTATCTCATCTCATCGATCATCTCTTGTGACCATTTGGAGGGGCCCAACCCGTCAAAAAAATGTTGATCAGTGTTTCCCAAAGCCCAAGATGACGTCCTAAAACGTGTTGTTTTGTCCACAACTCAAAGATATTCAGTTTACTGTCATAGAGGAGTAAAGAAACCAGAAAATATTCACATTTAAGGAGCTAATTTATCTGCAGAACAAGAAGTCTTGCTGATAATACTTCTGTACTTTTACTTAAGTATGATTTTGAATGAAGGACTTCTTCTTAAAATGGAGTATTTTTACATTGTTTTTATTAGTACTTTTACTTAAATTAAAGGAATCTGAGTGCTTCTTCCACCACTGCGATGGCTATAGTTCAACGTGTAGTTAGGAGCAGCTTCCCACTGAATAATATTCGCTGAAATGCTGTTGAAACACCTTATTCACATCCTGGCATCTCGACATCTTTTGACCTGCGCATGAGCGTCAACCATCTCATCATGTCACTGTCTTAAAATCATCGATTATCATTTCATCCTCCTCACCTGTCATCTTTGTTGATCTGATCACCGAAGCCAACGGTGTCAACGATCGTCAGTTTGAGTTGGACGTTGCTTTCTTTCAGGTCGTATGTTCGCGGTCGCAGATACACGCCATTCTGATAATGGCTCGCCTCTTCGTTCTCGAACATGGTGTTGAAGAGTGTGTTCATTAACGTTGACTTGCCGATACCGGTCTCCCCTGTGGGTGGGAGGAAGTAGAGAGAGAGAGAGTTAAATTACTCCGTCCCCGGGGAGTAAATCATCCGCTTTTAGACAGATGTTTTTATCGCAGCAACACAATTGTGCATTTCTTTTATGTCAGGAAAAACAAAAGAACGTCACTGCTGTATTGTTGTAGCTAAACATGCTGTTTGGAGGAAAACAAATCAAGATTGAGGAAAAATCACTGTAGAGAAATGTTCAGCAGTTACAGCATGGCATTTTCCATCACTTGCTAATTGTATACATTACATTGCTCTCACACTGTTGTGTCGTTTGGTACTCACCTACACAGAGAATGTTAAAACAAAATCCCTGTGTGACCGATTTACTGACCAGTTGGTCAGGGAGGCTGTCGAATCCAACATGTCCGCCCAAATTTAGGTTACGCTTCTCTTCATTCTGGAGGCACACAAACAAAACAGAAACATTAACAAGTCTGGTTGCATGTGAGGAGAACGCACATATGGCGAAGACATTAGTCAGAGGTAGGAAGAGCTGAAGCTGAAGCAGTCACATTCCTATGCAAATCAAAGACCTAAAAAGTACATCCTTTCTGCAGATGTAAAACTCATCGGCCAACATTAAGAGATAGGTAATCAGGGCCTGCAGTTGAGATGTGCTGCTCATCACAAATGCATGATCCTTGCAAGTTTGACATCATTGTGAAGGTAAGTAAACAGGCTTTCCAACGATGTAAAATACAATGCCAATTAGCATTGTAACAACAGAGAAATAATCGACCAAAAAACAAGTTTCCGAACTTTTTTTTCCCAGTTTATTTGACTTCAGGACATCTCAGACTACATACATGCTGAAAATCAAACATTTTACTGTATTAATTTAGATATTTTCCAAAGGAGAAGTCCCTAGAAGTGTATGATTCAACTTTTTCCCATGGTCTAGTGTTAAAAACGTTAACAAAAATCGGAATAAATCATAATATCGAATCGCAATAATTGTAGAATCACAATACTTAAAAATTGCAATACACATCCAATCGGCACCCAAGTATCGTGATAGAATCGAATCGGGAGATAGGTGTATCGTCCCACTTCTATTAGCTACTCCTTCCTATTACTTCAGTACTGATGGGTCAACACAGCCGCATAGTCCAAGCAATGTGAACACATCTATGTTAATTTGGCCCCTATATCATCATGTTTTACAATCAAATTGAGTGCAACAAGCTGCACCTCTCAAACAAAACTAAAAATGATCACCGCTGCTACAGGAAATTATTGCAGAGGCCGTGCACAACCGCTCTATAATCAATCTGCATTTAGGCGAGAGCATCCTGGAACTGAGAGCACAAAGATTACCAATATGCAACCAGCCAAAGACAGCCAGACAAAACTATTGGGCTGTAAGCGTTTTCACCTTTGATCTCCCTTATCTAACTCATCTGAAGGAGAGACAGTCGGTGACAGAAGAGAGCGTGTTAGAGCTGAGCAGACAGACAGCACCTTGAGATGAATGGGGCCACCCGAGCTCGTCTGGCTCAGCCACGAAGGGCTGAATACTTGAAGGCTGATGTCACCGAAACACAGAGCAGCCTGAGAGCGGAGCAGAGCTCAGCTGAACGCAGCCCGACTGTACTGAACTGAGAGGTGGAGGAGGGCAGGCTCTGCATGAGATATATAAAACCTGACTGAACTGCACAATAAAGGATGAGCACTGTGTGAGTGTGTGTGAGGGGAATAAAGAGAAATAGGGCTTAATGTGTCAGGCAACACCACTGGAGTAATCTGACGTGAGCTGAGCTAGGCAATACCGAGCTGGAGCGCACTGGGGGTTTTATGACATTACAGTAACGCCCCGTGTTCAATGAAGAGAAAAATCTATACGAGCTGTAAATATGCTTTAAGGGTTTCTACGCGTGACGTTGTTTGTGAGACATTCAGCCAAGCCGAGGAAATGTGTTTTATGGCAAGCCAGGTAGCAGGAAAGCCAGTCGAAGACTTCAAATTCCTATTGGAGGGTTGCATTTTTTGTTCCTTTCGAGTCTGGATGCACTTACGGTGAGTCACTTTGAACAAAAGCATCTGCCAAATCAATGTATTGTTTGTGGTACTCAGTAGCAGGTTTACAGGGATGATGAAAGAGGAAAAGGCAGCACCCATTTTTTGTTTATTAATCACTGTAAACTCAAGAGCTTGTCGAACAGCATTAATGCTTCCCCTGTTGTATTCAGTTTGCTGAATAAAGCTTGTGATATTCGGATAGATCGCTGGAGGGGGAGGGTGTGGCCTGGAAGGAAACCGGTGCATTGACCCTCTGGATGCCCGAGTTGTGTTTAAAATAGGAGAAGTCGTCGATTTACATTAGCCTTTATTTATCCAGGGAAGGATAAATAGAGGCCTGCGTGCTCATTTTCCATCAACACCCCAGTTTGGTTTCCAGTTTCACATGTGGTGGCTGTCTAGCTGCGCACAGTTGGTGATTAGGCCGGCGTTCTTGCTCAAAGGCACCTTGACAAGATTTTTCTGTGCGAGAGGGGAATTTTTTTGTCTTGCTTAAACCACAAGTCTGGGAATTTACACCTCGGGTCACAAAGACTCACTTCTGGAAACTCACCCCTTCAGAGAAGCATGGCCAAAGTCAAGCTTGTGTCATACTCAGTCTTAAGGAGTTGTTTGACCTTAACCACATTTGGCGAAACTCGCAGATTCAGAACAATAACAAAGGTCCTGACTCATGAGATAATTCTAGGCTGACCTCCTAGACTGAGCCAGACCGAGCGCGTAATCTTTGTGCGAGAGGGTGTAAATCGTAAGAGGCAGTGGCGTCTGCGACTGAAGGCTACAGAAAGAGCACGCAGACGTGGAGAGCAGCAATGTTATCTTTAAGGATCAGACAGAAAAGAACTGCAGACGTGGACACAAACCTCTCCAAGCTGTGACTTAACTGGCTGAAAGTATGAGTGTGTACTGGACTCATGTGGTGAAAGAAGTACTAAGATCCTTCAGTGTATTAAAAGTAACAACACAACAATGTAAAAATGCTTCATTAGAAGAAGTCACTTAACACTGACTCACAGTTTAAATCTGCTTGCTCAGAAATGTTTTAGAAATGAGTGTCTGTACCTTGAAACAAGAATGAATAATGCAGATCGCTGCATTAGAATTAGAAGAATTAAACTTGACATTTTATTTTAGAAAAATAGCCTGCTTGAAACAAGTTCACTTTGCATTGAAAAATAGGTTGCAATATTCTGACTAGCAAGACTTGCAGAAGTGGAAGAAGAGAAAGAAGAAGTGGATCAACTGTTTTGCATGAAAAATCCTAATCCGCAAAAATATCTAGAAACTGGCATTTGTCAAAACATTTAGAGAAGTAAAAAGTACTTTGAAATGTAGTAGAGCGGAAGTATTAGGTAGCAGGAAAAATGACTAGACTCGGCTTGCGTGCGAGTCTATGTATTCGTGCATGCGTGTGATTATTATCATGTGAAAACATCTCTATTTTTGGTCATTATCTTGTTTGTACTTTGACTGAATGATTTAGTTCACTACAAAAGAAGACATTTCCATCTTATGAAGCTCTGCTCAGAACAAACTGGATTACATGAAGCATGCATCGCAAAGCTAAAAATAAACCCGACTGTAAAGTGAGTTCCTACAACATTTACATTTAATGGCACAACAACACCCATCCGTCAGCTACGGATGTACAGCATATAACCAGCAGACGAGAGCTATTAGGGAACCTCTGAGGCGTCCGTCCACCCACCCGAGCTCGTTCAGAGAGGAGACGAGTAGAGCAGCGGTGTAAAGTATGACAGGAATGAAAAGCATCTGGTTAACTGTCTCAGGGTGAGGAAACAACAGTCAGTCGCTCAGGCCACCGTTATCACCAGACCAACAGGAAATGGCTTCACAGAGGGGCCCCAGGTGGCTCAAAGTGAAATGAGGCACTCACAATGCTGCTGCTGTGTATGTAGCTGGCTGATGGCAACCACTTTTTCTGTCAGCAAAGGGCCTTTTTCACTTCTCTTCTCACTTTCAGGGTCCTGGAATTGTTCATGCCAGCTCACTGTCTCACTGGGATATTGGATCTAAACAGAGCCATTGTTAGTGTTATTAGGAACACCTGTGTTTGTCCTACTATGACAAGTCAAAATGTCTGCTGTGAAAAGGCCTCCTATGTCAAATAAAGTTCAAAGTACAATGATGCCTCATGTTTTCTAGTCAAATACATATCCAGGTAAACAGAGCAAACGCTATGACCTAATATGAATCAATCAAACCAGTTATTGTTATAACACAGTGTGATTCATGATGATTCACAGGCAAGCTTTGGAGTTATAAAGAGCGTCTTTTTTTTTCTATGATTCCTAGTAGGGCTTTGCGATCCCAGTCACTTCCACACAGTGAGGCATACAGCTTATTAATTAAACACGGGTAATACCCAGAGCTCAGGTATCGCTGTCAGTGTCGGCACTGAAAAACTCTGATTGGTGCATCCCCAGACTTAAGAAAACATCTTTGTTTTGGTACAGATCCCCGCAAAAATCACACCTTAATCAATTTTCAAAGAAAAGGAGAATAATTATATAAAAATGATCATTCCCTTTAATATCGCAAATCATATTGCAATTGCAATATTAGTCAAAATAATCGCAATTAGATATTTTCAAAATCGTGCAGCCCTAATTCCTAGGCAGATTTATGGATGTTTCTTCCCATTGAACATCGGAGATAATGATATCCTCGAGAAGTGCAAGTCACACTGAATCTAGACATGTATGTTTGTGAGCTGAGATAGACCTTGCTGCTGCTCCAACTGCTGACCGTGGCGATAAGCGGGCAAAATCAATGGGACAAACTGCAAAAGCAAACTTCCGGCATGCACCTGTCCCCTTTCACCTCATGCAGTATCTTTGCCTAAAGTCTCTAACTAATTGTTTCAGCACTAGTTCAGTCTTTAAAGTGCAACTCAATGCAACAAACGGAAGCATTTCAAACATCACAAAAAATGAGTGAATACCCTCCCTGGCAGCAGGAAAGTGAGCTCACAAGGCATCATCTGTGACGTCAACTTACGCAAAGTTAAATGTGACGCGGATCCAACCTGACATAAAGTGAGGGCAAAGCCAAGATCTGTTTTACGCACCCATCACTCCACTGAAACATTTTTGGCGAACAGTCCTAATACAACCTGAAATCAGTCATTCTCTCTTGCTGCAGACCGCCCTCCTGATGTCTTCCCATCTTCCTATCGCCTTCTGGCCTCCACTCCCACCTGACTTGTGTTTGCAGCTCGTGTCCGCCTCAGTGAGCCTCCACCTGACAGACAGCAGCAACCTGACAGACGGAGACACACACTGCTGCTGATGCTTGTGTGTGTTAGTATGTGTGTGTGCGGGGAAACACACCAAGGGAAGGCCTTTGAAAAGGCTTCAAATATTTACAATAACTTGAGGTGCACTTTGTGTACAACTAGTTTCCCTTAAAAGTCTTGTTTTCACATTAAATTTTAAAAGAGGCCAGATGCTAGATAGTATTCCAGATTTTTCACAATGGTATTTTTTTTCCTTCGATCACTTCACGGGGTATTTTCCACTTCCTATATCTATTATTTATGTTCATTATTTTGAAGGCATATGAACTCTATACATACTGAGGATTTGAAAGAAGTTATAATAGGAATTGTAGCATGCTAGTGTGATTGTTTTTGGAGCATGACGTGTGAAAATCTTGAGTAGAATGGGAGTGACATGACTTGGACTTGAGAGTAGGGCTGAAATAACTTGATGATTAATTAATTAATTGACAAAAGATTTAATCACAAACTGCTCTGATAATCAATTAACAATTGAAGTTATTCACCAAGCACAAATGCCAAACATTTGCTGGTTCCAACTCCTCAAATGTAAGATGTTGCTGCTTATTTTCTGTTTCTTATGATTGTAAATTTCATATCTTTGTCTTTTACTCGGACAAAAATGCGATTTGAGAAGACGTCACATTGGGCTCCGCCACATTGCCAGGGAACCTCCTGGTTGAGATGTATGCATACTTTAGAGTGTCAAAGGACTTAAGCTAAGCTAACATGGTCTGGGCTGGGATCTGAAATGTGAAAACAACATGTGAAACTACTGACATCTGTTTCATGACTATAAATGACTTTTATGACAAATACTCAGCTGTTTTTTTTTTTGAGGGATGAGTCATCTCATTAGCCTGTTGTGGTTGGTAGACACATCAAGGAAGCCTAAGTGTAGTTGTTAAAGTGTACTCACTGCAAGCAACACAGCTTCATTTCGTGCTGAGAGCTGATTTCAGTTTGGGGGTTTCTGGAGACACTTTGGGCCTAATTCTACTTAGCATCTGTGAGTGGAGGAGACCACATGACAGACTCAATGACAAACCCACACACACATTAAGTCCTCTTTTGATGAGGTGGGTGGTGGCTAATGCTTCCTGTCAAATGAAATGACGGTCACGCAGATTTATGGAAGTGCCTGATGCCCTTTGTAATAATGTGTGTGGACTGGTACATCATACTTTTGAGATCTTGCATCACAAAGGATTTCACATCTCATCCCATGTCATTAGATCGTTTTTGCAATATTGACAGCGCCAAGTACCACGCCTACACATTTGGTGTACCGCAATAGCCGTTCTCCTGCTGCTACTTGTGCCCATAGCTGCCGGTGATGTTGTAATGGTAAAAATGTTGTCGGTTGAGATTTGGAGGACACCTGTGTGCCATCAGGAGATAAAAACAGGTTTTCATCTGTTTATTATCTTATCGAATGCCCTCGCCTCTCTCTCTCTGTCTCTGTAGTCTCACAGTCATTGCACAACAATTGTACGGTCACTTTAGTGCTCAGCCTCATCACTCATCTACGCCCACCAGGAAAGACAAAAAAATGAGGGAGACAGACGGGATAGGAGACAGGAACCATTTTACGAGACAGATGCGCAGCTTGCTCATCTTTACAAGGCTTTTCAAAAAATACATTTTCCTCACTGAAATGAAGCAGAAAAAAACATATCCTAATAAAAACATTTTTTATAGTTTTAGGGCTGCAAGTAACGATTATTTTCACTCTCGATTAATCTGTTGATTATTTTCTCAATTAATTGTATGGTCTATAAAATGTCATAAAATGGTGAAAAATGTCGATCAGTGTTTCCTTAACCCCAAGACAGCATTCTCAAATGTCTTGTTTTGTCCACAGCTCAGAGATATTCAGTTTACTGTCATAGATTAAACATGCACTCAAACCATTTAATCAATAGTTGACAATGAATCGGTTCATTGTTGCAGCTCTAGTTTTGTCAGTTATTAGCCACAAGCCAAAACCTTTGGGATTTCTCAATGGATTAGATGTAAAACTTCTCTGGATCTGGAGAGCTTTTCTCTCACATGCACGCAAAAGCTTTCACACGTGCCAAGTATTCAAATTCTAGACTAGTTATGCATGTTATTGAATGCTGTTTAACGATGGATACTAAATGAAATTGGACATGTACAGTTCGGGACATATTTTTGTGCCCTTTTTAGATACAGTAAATCCTGCTTTCTTACTGATGACAGAGATTTCTTGCATTGTGCACACATAGGATACATGCAGTTTTGAATTGAGAAAACAGTAATGCATTTTTCTTATTTTCTGTTTTGTGTCTCAGCCAAGTCAGTATTCACATACCCCTCGTGCAAGTTTCATGGTTCATAATCCAAATCGGAATTGAAAAAAATCAGGACTCCATGCAGCCTTTTTACTACAGACACGTCCAAATCCCAAGTGAAGCAAACAAACATTAGAATAATGGCAATTTGAGCTCTAGAGCCTTTCAGCAACACACACGACTGCTGATGGATTAGACTTGTGAGGCTGTGGAACGGTGTCTTCCACTTCCACGCCATCCTGTCAACAGCTGTTCAACATGTGCACTACATTTTATGGTGAACGTTCCTTCCTTACTTAGTTCAGACAGAAAGAATGGCATTACAACATCAAAACAAACATTACTGCCTCAAAATCTTCATTCAAGCTTTTGCCGACATTATTTGGAAAGCTATTTTAATCTTTAGAGCATCACTATTTGGGCTTTTCAAACAAGTCTTTGAGAAATTCTGACCTATTCTATAGATGGATATTGACTCACTCGTCAACACAGAGGCTGCAGCTCGGGCTGTCATGATTCATCTACAACATCGGATTTGACAGCTTCGCCTCTAGGCAGTCCTGGCCTGTATGTTCTATATACAGCTAACATCCCTGCAATCTGTCGAGAGCAACATGCAGTTGCAAAAGGCACTGGCTGAGGAGTGAAGGAAGATGCTTAAAGTGAACAAATGTAGACTGAATACAGCATAATGTATTCACATGTTAATATCAGCCTCTCTGCACAAACAAGCAAAGCTGCAGAAGTGCAAGCGACTTGCCCCGTAATTCCTCATTCCCCATCTCTTGCCTTTAAGCGCTTTATGAAGCTAATTTCATTTTATGCATGCAGGCCTCACGGGAGAGGCAATACTCTTTGGGGTCAGTAAGCACTGTACATGCTAAACATGTTGCAGGGTATTTCATTACATAACCATTTAAATGAACAGTTTCCTCTTCTATATGCTACATAATCAATGAGTGAAAACAATAGTTGGCTCCATTGATTGCCACATGCGGCTCTGGCCTAGAAAGTTATCCCAACATGTCCATTGGACGGGATTGACGTGGGCCAACCAACCATACATCCCTATCAATAGCTGCACATAATTAACAGCATGCCCTTTACACAAACTGCCAGGCGAGCATGTCAGTTTGTTCAATATGGTCTCAATTAGTTCAGAGAGTTAGACAGGAAGTCAGACAGACAGTCGTTCCACTGGCCAGTTTCACTGCAATCTCAGCATTTATTAGGGCTGGGACGATACACTTATCTCCCGATGATACTATCACGATACCTGTGTGCCGATTCGATATGTATTGCGATTTGATATTATGATTTATTGTTACTTTTTTAACACTAGTCCATGGGAAAAATTTAAATCATACACTTCTAGGGACTTTTACTTTGGAAAATATCTAAATTAAAACATTAAAATGTCTGTTTTTTTCAGTATGTGTGTAGTCAGAGATGTCCCGAAGTCAAATATATCAGTCATTGTCAGGTATTTTTTTAATTTCTTTTTCTCCAGCAACTCAAAAATCAAAGAGTAAAGACATTTCCCTCACAAATTAATGATATTCTCTTTTTAATTTATAAGAGACATGTAATGTTTTATACTTCTAGTGAATATAATCCAATCAATCTTATTTCCATATATGTATATTGTGTATACAGGTCCCTTTGTTAACACCTTATTTTTTATACTTCTGCTAACTTTGCCAAGTCTGTCGCTAGCTCTCCCGTCAGCTCCGTTCTGTCTAGCTCTGCTTTTCCTGGCAATATGTGAAACCCAAAGTGTTTCCATACTTTACTGGATGTGTAGTGTTTACCACGTTGGATTTAAAAGGTAAAGGTTCAAGTCGTATCTACACAGAGTAGACCCTCCGCTGTTTTGTACTTCCTCGTTGTGGCCAGCTACAATTTGTTTTGTTGACGGATACAGAACGGATATGACGTCAAGTTACTCAGACTACAACAGTAAAAGCGGTAACTTCCTTCTTCCTCTGCATAGACTGAAATGAAACAAATATATAGATTCTGGCTTTAAAAAAAATAGATTTCGTAAAAAGAAAAAAGAAAATTGCAATACATAAGTGAATCAATTTTTGTCCCCACCCCTAGCATTTTTCCTCATTGATCAATTCTCTAATTTTGTATTCCAAAAGAGACATTTCAGAAATCAAAATTCAGCAATATCTTCTGCAACCTGCACCCTCTCTTAAACGCCTTCCTAATTTAAGAAATGCCAAGTGTGCAATATCCTTTCCTTTCCTCGCAGACGTGTGTTGCACCAAGAAGTGGTAGGAGTGGCCCGGAGTGTGTTCTTAATCTCTTTATCCCTAAAACTCTGTGCTGCTTACTGTCCAATTCTCCAGCGCAAGGATCTCTTCAAGCATCTGCCAAAAAGTTAATCACCCTCTTTAAATCCCCTCCTGTGTATTTGCCTCGTCACTATAATATTAGCTTTCCAAATGCTTTGTTGTGTGACTGTGTGAATTCTTGACATGCTTGAGAGCAGACTATTTTACTGTGTGTTATTGTATACTGTACCTGCACTCATACCTGACTGAGAACAGGGCTTGTCACCATGAAAACAATGCAGGATACATTCTCCCTCCCACCCATCCTGCCTCTCTCATCTGATATGCCCAACCTAACACTGTATAGAGGCTCACAGGCCATCAGCAATGTAGCCACAGCTTGTTTGGCATCTGGCTGGTAAGTTAAAACTGACACGGTGTAAATTAGGGGTGGGAAAAAAACCCGATTTGAAATTGATTTTTTAATGCCAGAATCAATATATTTGCTTCATTTGAGTCTATACGGAGGTAGAAGGAAGTTACCGCTTTTATTGTTGTAGTCTGAATAACGAGACGTCATTTCTGTTCCGTATCCGTCAACTAAAACAAACAAGAAAGTTGAAAAACGGCGAAGGTTCCACGTGGATAGGAAATGTTATCGTATTGTGGTAACGTGAGGTCAAGCTAGCCGTCACTCTCATCTCCGTGGTCAAATCAGGAGATGCTGCAACTGTAGAGCACCCATATACTGACATGTATAGTAAATGCATTCAAACTGCCCCGATGGAGCTGACCATGGATATAAAATGAGAACGGAGCTGACGGGAGAGCTAGCAACGGACTTGGCGAAGTTAGCGGAAGTATACACATGTGACTACGTCCGATTTTCAAAATAAGGTATTAACAAAGGGAACGGTATATACAAAATACATATATGGAAATAAGACTGATTGGATTATATTCACCAGAAGTACAAAACATTACATATCCCTTATAAATTAAAAAGAAAATACCACTAATTTGTGAGGGAAATGTCTTTACTCTTTGATTTTTGGTTTGCTGGAAGAAATGTAATAAATAATGCCTGATATATTTGACTTCAGGACATCTCTGACTACATACATGCTGAAAATCAAACATTTTAATGTATTAATTTAGATATTTTCCAAAGTAAAAGTCCCTAGAGGTGTATGATTTAACTTTTTCCCTACGGTCTAGTGTTAAAAAAGTTAACAAAAAAAAAATCGCAATAAATCGTAATATCGAATCGCAATAACTTAAAAATCGCAATACATATCCATTTGGCACCCAAGTATCGTGATAGTATATGATATTACTATATATTACTATACTATTAATATACTATATATTTGCACTCCCCCGCCTTTTTACTTTCTATTAACTTATTTGTTTATTTAATCTCTTATTTTGCATTATTATTAGTTTTTTGTGTTTTTTATTTAATTCTATTCTTCCTTTTTATTATTATTATTATTATTATTATTATTTATTTTCTTAATTTTATTTCAATTTTTAATGTTGAAGTTGTTTTCTCTAGTGTACTATAATGAGTTTGTCTATAAGCTCAACCTACTTAAAAAACGGTTAATAAACTATTGTAATTACGAACTGTAAATTACATATATGAAAACAACCTTGAGAAAAGGGAAAAAATTAAGTATATATAAATAAATTAAAAAAAAGTATGGTGATAGTATTGAATGGGGAAATAGGTGTATAGTCCCTAGCCCTAGTATTTACCATTGCTTAGTTTTACAAAGAACTACAACTTAGCAAGTCTGGTGGTGCAAAAACAGTGAGTTTACAGCCTCCTTTGTAGTATAATAACTGTATTTGTAGTATTAAAACACAGTGATATAGCTTTAATGTTGAGTGTTTACAGCCACGTCTAATGACAGTTAATGGTGTCATGGCAACACCCATATGGGCAGCAACGCATGCACTGATAGAAACGCAATAACGAAAGTAAAAGACACATTAAAATAGTCAACAAAATAGCCAGCAGCGTCGTCTTGATGTGTCTAAAACTGAAACACCATCTCGTACTGAGAACCACATTACAGGCTTCAAAGGCGGGGGAGGCTTTTAGCTTCACAGCAAGCTAACACACAACACTTTTACTAGTATTCAAGGGCTGCTCTTAGCAGGTTGTTTTCGGTTTCAAAGGGCAGACAAATGGGTTTTTACTCACCGAAAACACGTCAACATCCGTGGCAGCCATGGTGCGGAATGTGGTGTGTTGGTGAGCTGTGGGCAGACTGAGCAGAGAGGAGAAAGGGAGCAGCAGCCCTCGACTCTCTCCGTAACTAGCCTGCTGCTAAACTACTGAGAGAGCTGACAGAGAGAGATGAGGAAGAGAAGAAAGGAGACATAGGGAGGCGACTGGCTAGGAGACAAGAGGACTCACTGCTACTGCGCTCCTGTTTCGCTCAATCAGGCTAAATCAAAGATATATCTTCGTTTCTACATTGTCTGGGAGTCAATGAGAGTGCCTATAAGAGCTTGCTTGGTTTATCTTAACTAGCTATATTTAATTTATTTAAAAAAAGAAAAGAAAAACACACTTTTATTGACCTATAGTCATAGGTTAATCATTAATATTTTAATTAATTAATGAGGTCACAGATGGATTTTACTGGAGTATGACTCAGCCAATCAGAGCAAGCCATCTAATGTCTAATTAACTTCCATTATAAAATCAGTGTTTCTGAATTGTGTGCATTGTACTGTGTGTGTGCCCTGGGGATTTTTCTAGGCTACTTTTCACATCTTTGTGCTGGCATCCAGTTTAGATTAAATATTTATAAACTTTGTGTATGTGTGTTTCAATAGGGCCCGACCAATACTGGATTTTGAGGGTGATGTTGATATTTTAGAGTTTTGAAAACCTGGCAATGATTAGCCTTACAAATGTTTTTGATAATCTTTAAATTTGGTTTATTTATTAATGATATCCTGCTCAGATTATATATGTTTTGACCATGATATAATCTGAGTTACACACATTTTAATAAAAATGTTGTCTTTCTTATTTGTGTGTGTGTGTCAGGAAAGAGCAAATAGGTCTACTATTATTATTATTTGTATCAGTAGAAGTGGTGGTGGTAGAAGTTCTAGTTGTAGCCTATTATTATGGTTATTATTATTTTTTATTATAGGCTATTATGTTAATACCATAGCCATTTACGTGAGCCTAATAATATAAAGGCCTGCCTATAAGTATTCTATATATAAATTAATGCAATATCATTTTTCTGTTCTTGTTTAATTATATTTATTAATAATGTATATTATTGGATTATACTTATTGATGCATTAATGTGTTCATCACTTTAATGTTGCAGCTGGTAAAGGTGGAGCTCATTTTAATGACTTTATATACTGCTGGGTAGTTTAATCTATTATAATACATCATTTATTCGTTGATTATATTTTGTATTAATAATCTGAATCTGTAAAGTAACTAAAGTTATAAAATCAATGTAGTGGAGTAAAAAGTACAATATTTCCCTCTGAGATGTAGTTGAGTAGAAGTAGAAAGTATCAGAACATGGAAATACTCAAGTAAAGTACAAGTACCTCAAAATTGTACTTAAGTACAGTACTTGAGTAAATGTACTTAGTTACTTTCCACTACTGAGTACATGTTATACTGTTGTGTTTTTCTAAGCATCTTCTTTACTGCTCCTGTTGGAATAAAATAATTGTTTATTATTTAACTGAAAAGTAGTAATGTGTTTTTGATACCTTCACTTTTTTGCATCAAATCATACCGGGATGTTTGCTGAAATTGATTGGATGTGGCACAGCCCTACCTAGAAACATTTCCACCAGCCGCCACTGGTTTTGGACATACTAAAATATCTCACATACTGTTTTAGCGTACTAAATAGCATGTTAGTATGGAATTTTGGAAGCAACATAATGATTATCCACATTTTTTTTAATTGGCTTGTTTTTATTCATCATCCAAGAGTTATTCCCAAATAAATATTGACATATTTTGAATTAGGGAGCAGTTTAAAGTCGCCTCAAGGCGTTTCCAAAGGGTCAACGTTTCTACGTACGTTAAAGTAGGAGGTGAACTATCTTGACGTTCAGGTTTCATCTTTGGTTCGAGACAGATCCGTTCCAATATGGCGGCTTCTCTTCCTGGGAACTCCCATTCAGAGCAGGAATGTGATGCTGCTGCTGCTGCCCACACTGCAAGCCAGGACAAGAGCCTGCAGCAGCAGAGAGAGACAGGGGAGAGCACAAATATGTGTGTGAGATAATAAAACACCTCATCATCACGTCAGTGGAGCCAACTGTGTGTTTTCATTAATATTTAAATTAATTAATGAGGTCACAGATTGATTTTACTGGAGTATGACTCAGCCAATCAGAGCAAGCCATCTGATATTGGTATGATACATTGTTTTTATTGGATTTTTTTCCACTGTTTGGTTAGGTTTTTCTGCACATTTTGTGCACTTCTTGTTGTTTAACTTTTGTTGTATTTTTAAAATTATGTTAGTTTAGATCTTTCTTCCTTTTTTGTTATTGTGTTTTTTTCTCCTGGGGTTGGGGAGGGGTCCTTTGTATAAGCCTGTGGCTTCTGGACCTCTCCTGACATATTTCTTTTTTTTTTTTTTCATTGACTAGATTTTGTGCAGTTTTATATATGTGCAAATAAATAAATAAAATATATATATATATATATGTATATTGTTCCAATATTGTGTCTAATTAACTTCTATTATAAAACCAGTGTTTCTGAATTGTGTGCTTTGTACTGTGTGTGCCCCGGATATTTGTAGGCTATTTTTCACATCTTTGTGCCAGTTTAGATTAAGCCCTTTATAAACTTTGTGTTTGTGTGTGTTTCTATAGGGCCCGACCAATACTGGATTTTTGAGGGTGATGTTGATATTTTAGAGTTTTGAAAACCTGGCAATGATTAGCCTTATAACTGTTTTTTATAATCCTTAAATTTGGTTTATTTATTAATGATGTCCTACTCAGATTATATACGTTGTGACCATGATATAATCTGAGTTACACACATTTCAATACAAATTTTGTCTTTCTTGTTTGTGTGTGTGTCAGGAAAGAGCAAATAGGTCTACTATTATTATTTTTTTATCAGTAGAAGTGGTGGAAGTAGAAGTTGTAGCCTATTATTAATTTTATTATAGGCTATTATGTTAAGGCCATAGCCATTTACGTGAGCCTAATAATATAAAGACAGGTCTATAAGTATTCTATATGTGAATTAATGCAATATAATTTTTCTGTTCTTGTTTAATTCAATTTATTTAAAAAAAATAAAAATAAAAACACACTTTTATTGACCTATAGTCTTTACTTTTAGTGTGACAGAAAAATAAACTATATTCCAATGCATTACGCGTCTGAAGCTGAAAAGTCTGACTTGCAGTCACTTTGCAAAATAGGCTTACTATTATTGTGTAGGTCTGTAGTAGTGGTGGTAGCCTATAACAATTTTTACTATCATATATATTATAAAATATTATTTATTATATTTTATATTTTATTATATTGTTATATAATTATATAATTATATATTCCACTTTTCTAGGTGTAATATATATATATATAATTAATTCAGACTTTTTTCCAAATCTTTTTTTTATTGTTTTTGTGGCATGACAAAGGTCATTTTATCAAATGTAGGACAGTGTGAGTGTCTGTGACATGAAATAAAAAACAGAAAGAGAACCCCACCCCATGTTGGTCTTGGTCACACGAAAGGAAAAAAATTAAAATAAATGTATAACTATAAAAAAAGAAAATAAATTATAATATTACTATATATATATTAAAAATTAAAAATAATAATAATGATAAAATAAAATAATTTCAAACAGTAAATAAATATAAACTAAAATAATAAAGATTTTGTGCTATTTATTATAATAAAATATTACATATTATATTATACTGTTGTATTATTATGATTATTATTACATTTTATTATATTATATATGTTATGGCCATATCCCTTCATGTGAGCCTAATAACTTAAAGTATATTCTATATGTAAATTAAAATCGTATATCTCAAATTGGTTATAGTAGCCTAATGTGGTCTTTTGGAGCATACTGATGCTGTTAAAACACACATTTCTTGTTCAATTATATATATATATTAAAAAGAAAGAAAAACTGTTTATTGTGACAGAGAAATAAACGATGCATTTGTAGTTTAAAGTTGTCTGACTTGCAGTTACTTAGCCTGCAGGCTAGGGGGGGAAAAAAACTCTGCAACATTATTCAAATTGTGTCCACGTCTGAGCTTTGCCCGGAAAAAGCCTCCTCCAGGTGGGGAGGAGAGCAGAGAGCAGCCAGGTGAGGGTTGTTATACTGTAGCCTCCAGTCAGTCAGAGGGACAAAGAGAACAGGAACACAGAAGCTTTAACTTGAATAACACAGCTTTTTAATCAGCATGTCTTTGACGCAGGAATCCGTCCTGTCGGTGCTGCTAGCGGAGGGAGGCAAAGTGAAGAAATCCGACCTGGTGGGTAAATTCAAAGCTTCAGTCGACTGCGACGATCCGGCAGAGAAAGAACGGAACCGGGAGCTCTTCAAGACTTTTGTCAACAACGTCGCCTTCGTGAAAGAGATCGAGGGTGTCCGGTACGTCGTGGTGAGGAAAGCCTATCAGCATGTGGTGGTGGACGGTGGTCACGAGACTGTGGAGAAGACTGGAAACACACAGACAGGTGAGCAGCAGCAGCAGCAGCAGCACTCACCTGAGCTGACTGGGAGCTCTGGTGGTGGTGGTGGTGATGATGATGCAGGAGGTCAGAGGTCAGCTGATCCAGATCAAGAGCACACAGAAAGTAGTGAAAATCCTACACTGTCTCCGATACAGCTGGCGTTGCAAAGGAGCAAATACAAGGAAGGTAGCGTTAAAAGGGCGATGACTTTTGACATCCGAAATGGAGATACCTGCTCGAGAAATGAGCCCGCCAGCAAACCGTACGCCTTACCTTTGAGGATGCCACCCAGCACCGCCACCACCACCACCAGGGTGGAGCTCTGCAAACTGAAGGTGGACCCAGATGACCCCCCTCCTGAAAGCCCTAACTCTTTCAGGAACAAAAGGAGACCCCCTTGTTCAGTGGAGGCCAGCTCGCCCCAGCTGAGAAGGTCAGTGAAGAGCACCAAGGCTGCGTCTGAGGCCTCCACCTCCTCCTCCTCCTCCTCCTACTCGGTCCCCCTGGAGCAGTCGGAGCACGAATGGCTGGTCAAGTGTGCCGCCGGCCACTGGAGCCAAGCGTACGGCCTGCTGCTGAGAGACAACCAGCTGGCCGAGAAGAGGGACTTCATGTCGGGGTTCACCGCTCTGCATTGGGCGGCCAAGTGTGGAAACGGCGACATGCTCGTGAAGATCATCGACCTGTCCAGACAAGGAGGAGTTGACATCGATGTGAACGCGAAAACACACGGCGGGTACACTCCTCTGCACATCGCCGCCTTGCACGACCAGGAGGGCATCGTGGCCTTGCTGGTGGGGGAGCATGGCGCCGACCCGAGCGTCAGGGACAACGGCGGGAAGAAGGCCTACCACTACATGCGCGAAGGTGTTTCTGAGACGCTGAGAGAGATGTTGGGGGAACCCAAAGCCCGGGAGGTTCAGGAGGATAGAGTCCTGGAGGAGAAGGAGGAGCTGGACCTGTTACCAGATCTGTCCAAGGGGCTGTACTCAATAAGCCGTCTCTTCCAGCCACACGTGGCGGGGAAGAGTAAGAAGCACAAGCAGAGGCCGGCATTTTACTCCCTGAGCGACGACCCCGTAGAGGAACAAGAAGACAACAGCAGCAGCTTCAGACACAGAGTCCTATCAGATATTTTTATGTGAACTCACAACTCTTCGTCGTCTTCATGAGAGAATTTGACTGACGTTTCTCTGATTGATTTTCAGGCCTTTTTTCAACAGTAACAAAAACTCTTAAAGTAATCAATGACTCCTTTCTTGTTTGATTTTTATTTTGTGATTTGGCAGATGACACAAACGATGATCACCAACAAGACTTAAATTCATGATGGCATCAGGAGACACCGTCTGCTTCTGGTTGATTGATTCTGAGTTAGAGACATTAGGAGGTTTTGGGTTTGAGATGTTACCTGTATGAGTAGAGTTTACAGGTAAATAAAACATGATTCAGAGAATATTCCAGCGGGTCCTGTCTGTGAGTCGTCTTATTACTCACCATCTGTGGTCTCTCAAAGACGTCATCTTCATCTTAAAGTCTTTCTTCAGTTCACCTACAGGAGAGGCTCAAACACAGAAGTTAATAACGGGAGATCCACTTCAGGTAATAGGGTAAAATATTTAACTCATAGATTTCACCATGAAAACTTCCCCAGTTGGTTACTTACATTAAGAAAATTATGTTTTGTATCATCCATAACTTGATTTTTAAATGTCTGTTCTCTTCAAAATGAATCAATAATAACAGGAAATCAATCTATGACAAAGAAAGTCTGCTACTGAAGTAGCAAGAGAGATCAAGAATGGACTTGTGTCTTTTCACCTCTGAGTAATAGATTATTCATCCTCTCCATTTCCAGAGGCAAACATGCCCAAACTAAAAAAAATGAGGATGTGCTGACTTATGGGTGAATCAAACCTCTACAAGCAACAAACTAAATTAATAAATAAAAATACAAAATCTGTGCCTCTGAGGAGGATTTAGAGGACTTTGCTTTTTCATTGCTTCACTTTATCTCAGATTAATTATTAAACACCACAAAACATTTAGGAGAAGCAAATATCCCACTGAAATTCCCTGGAAGAAAACAAACACTTAGATTTTACTGGATTATAATATGTTTGACTAGAAAAAAGCAAAGGGTGTGTCATTCATGAAGAGGTGTGCAGGTGCTCTGTAAATCATTACAGTTCTTCTGCGTGCCAAAACGTCTCTGAAATGTGGCTTGGATCATTCTTGTTCAGACAGCCGTGATTCAGCAGCTGACTGGGAGTGTGTGTTTGCATGTGGGTGGCTGAAAGTGTGTGTTCGTGCTGCCTTGTTGTTTCCTGTCTGTCATGGCTCCTGGTGCTGGTTGATAAGAGGAGAATAAAAGTAAGCTTTTGACCGTGTCAAGATGACGTGCTTAGTGAGATAGGCAGATAAAAAGAATCATGGGTAAAGAAGAAGAAGGAGTGTTAAGAAACGCGTCCTGTGGTCAGCCACGTTTCTCAGACTGTTCGTCTTGTCCCCGCCTCGAGTCGTCTCTCTGCTGTTCCTTTCGTGTCTCTTGATGTCACTTCCCCAGCAGCTTACATTGTCTTTATACGTCAAGACGATGTTTCATCTCCGAGCCTCAGGGGTTTATTAAGCAAATGTTCTCTTCTGCTGCTGCTGTGAGGCTAAAGGCCGTCACAAGGTCAGGAACAAGACCCAGAGTGGAGGAGGGAGTACTCAAATTCTTTAGATAAAAGAAGCAGAAATACCACTATGTTACAAAATGATGTTATTAAAGGAAACTGTTTGTGCAGAGTGTTTGTTAAAATGAGAATATGGAAGTGTGAGTGCGCTAAAAGTAGAGATGCTTGTTTTGAAATGTGTCCATTTATGAGTGTTGGTGCACTAATCTATAACAGCCATCAGATAAATGTGGTTGACTGAAAAGTAAAATATCTCCCCTTGTAATGTGATGGAGTAACGGTCCATAAAAGAGAATTTCTCAGGTTAAAGTCCATCCATCTGTCCATTAACTGTAACCGCTTATCCTATTCAGGGTCGGTGTTGCAGTGCTGCCCTAGGTTATGGTCCAGTAAGGCGTAATTGTATTAAACTACTTGACAATGTATTACTTAGAGTCTCTCTTCATTTATGGAGGACTAAAGCTGCAATTATAATAAATAAAAGCCTCAATTATCAAATAAATGTGCAAGCTAGTTTGGAAATAAAAGAATATGCATGGACAGAAATAGAAAAATAAAAAAATAACTTTATAGCTTTATAAATGACTAAAGCTGCCATTTAAATAAATAAATAAATAAATAATGTTATTTATTTATTTTTGTATTTCTGTTCATATTCTTTTATTTCCAAACTAGCTTGCACATTTATTTGATAATTTAAAATATCAGCTTTAGTCATTCAAAGAAAGAAAGAAAAACCTCAATTATCAAATAAATGTGCAGGTTAGTTTGAAAATGAATAAATATGGACAGAAATAGAAAAATAAATAACATTTATTTATTCATTTATTTGTTATAATGGCAGCTTTAGTTCCCCATAGATAGCTTGGCTCTGTTCAAAGGTAACCAGCAGATTGTGTTAACTTCGGAGAGAGAGAGTGGTATCGATCTTCTCATCCAACTGTTGGCAAGAAAGCGAATGATGGTATTTCACAAAACTATTCCTTTTAAAGGGCAATCAAGTGACCTATGACTTTAATTAATATCTGCTGATGTTGAGCAGGATTTGATTTAACTTGTCTTCTCCTCTTACTAAAGTATTGGACACAATCCAGTGTAAATCTGTCATCGCTGTATTTGTAAAGTAAAATGAACAACACATCATAAATTAGGGCCTGCATGCCAGCCATATTCTGCGGAAGAAAGCTCCACATGAACCTGGGTTTACTCAAATTTAAGTCCTACTTGACATGAAACTAGAGGCGGTAGACAAATATAAAGAGGAATGTCTGTATTGTAAACTATTATCCCATGTGTGGGTCAGGTGGTTACGAACGTTATCTTAATTAAAGCAGCGCTCCGACAGAAACGTACTGTAAGGATAAATCTTTGGGGATATAAAACCAGCACAGTATTTTGGCACGAGAACAAGGTTTTGTTTAAGTGTTCATACAGTAACTGAGCTGTGAAATGACTGCCAGAGGTTAGAGGAGGAGACTGAAGGTGTGCTGACATTCCTGCGAGCGAGCGGAGAGTTCAGAGTTCAGGTTAGAAAAGTGAGCTTTGGAGCCGCTAATCTGAGCGCCTGGCAGAGTAATCACTGAGTCAGCGACATCATCTACGAACCTCCGTGGTCAATTTAAGAGCTATTGAAGCAAATAAAATCACACTTCATGGTGTAGATGTTGTTCACCAACTGGAGCTTTTATGTTTCAACCACCATGTTGTGTTGAGAAAGAGGGACACAGTTAGTGATTATCAGCAGCAAAGCTCCTCATTACCCAGCAAGCACTCTGACAGGGCTACTGCTGCAGAGTTTAGACCAATCCTGTTTCCTGTCTGCTGCAGCGCACACCACCAAACGCTTCCATCACTTCCACTGCCTTTTGTACTGACGCTAAACCTAATTACCATGCAATTAGTGTCTGACAAAGATCTCACTTGTTGAGAATTCCCCGAGTCTGATTAAAAGTGTAAAATAAAAATAGGCTACACTAAGTGGTGTCTTGTGTCTCTCTAGCTGTCCTCCTGGGGGTTTCGTTTGCCACTTCTGCCAACTTGAAATGCTTTTAATAAGCATTTGTTATTGCTGACAAACAAACTGGACGGCATTCCACTGTGACGCTGAACACAACGTGGGCAGAGAGGCGTGAAAGAGACAAGAGAGGAGGCTGCTGAACATATATATCACTCTCTCAACGCATCATTTAGTAACCCAAAATGTGATGTTTTTCTTAATGAATAGCTGGACATCTTTGGGAAATACGTTTATTTGCTTTCTTGCATGAGAAGATGGATATCACTCTCATATCTTTATGGTAAATATAAATGAAAATGAACATCTTACAGTGTTACTGGGCTGGGGGGGTTATGTGCCAAACTATTTCTTGGCTCGGAGCAGTCACTTCCTGGAGTCCTGTCGTTACAGTGCCGTTGCCTGGCAACAACTCCTGTCCTGTACTGTACATAACCTCCTGTAAAACCACAACTTGTTGCTCAGTTTTTGTAAAAATTAAACAAACAAACATGTCATTAAAGAGCTTTAAAGGTGCTCATAGGTGGGTTTTGTTACCTGCCTCCTGACTCCAGCTTCACAGACATGAGCGCGTCTTCTCGGCTAAATCTCGTCAAGCAAGCAAATAAAGTATATTTCCCAAAAAGTCAAGGTATTAAACTTCCATTTACCTCATTTCCCATTTAGTTTAGCTTAGCATAAAGACTGGAAACAGAGGGAAACAGTCTTTGTCCAAAGGTAACAAAATCCACCTACCAGCACCTCTTAAACTCGCTAATTAAACACTCTTTATCTTGTTTGTTTAATCATCAAACCAATGAAAACAACTAACTACCAATTAAGGTATTATATTATATTTAGTGAGCTTTAGAGTTGCTGGTAGGTGGGTTTTGTTATCTGTGGACAGAGGCTTTTTTTCTAAATCAAATGTAATGTTCTTACATTATTTCGCCTTGTGTTAAGATGCTGACACTCTAGTTACACATTAGAGGCAAAGTGAATTTAAAAACCCAGCTTTTATTTTGTGATGCAGTGAGTTGATGTGGCTGCAGAGGGCAGAGACGAGCTCTAAGAGGAAACAACCGATCCAGGAAAAGCCTCAATTTACTGAGGAAACTTAAGGCTTTTATCAGAGGAGGGCATTTAACAACAGTATTTAACATGTTTATGAGAAATAATGTGTTAAAATATCCAATGTTAGCTGTTCTCACAGCTTGAATATTGCTATAGTAGCACAAAACATACACTCTTTGCATATATAGTTCATGTAACCTATACTTGTAGTAAGTTCACTGTGAAAAAAAGAGAAATGTGGCACACCGGAGGGAGAGGGAGAGCTTAATTTATTCACAATATTACAAACATCGTGGAATTTACAACTCCAAACAGGCACAAAAAACAACTCAAACTCTCAACAGAAAACAGGTGTGAAATAGAGCAAAAAAAAAGTGGATTTAGAAATGTCTCTGCGGTCATCCCACCAGCTGGGACTCACTGAAATATGTTTTTTTCCTATCTGGCTTTTTTCTGTTCAAATCACTTCCAGTCATTGAAACAAACTAAATATAATCCTACTTCAAAAACAGGCCAATTTTTTTCCTGTGACCTCAACAAAAACACTGCTTTGATTGAATGACAGAAACAAGTAATGACTCAGGAAGTTGTTAGTATGCACACAAAGCAATACAAGAACTAAAATGAGTATTTATCCATGTGCTCCTTCCTCCTCTGTGGAACTCACTTTCTCCCCCCACAGCCTTTTCTTTCTCCTAAAACGTTGCATACTTGAGGAATTCCAGCAGGCTGCGAGGAACAACATGAGAGTCTTTCAGCCCTGCGTCAGCACAAAGGCCAAAACAAACATACATTTGTTTAGCAAACTGAAGCGGACAGGGTCGTAAATCTCCAGAGAAATGTTTCAGGGGGTGGTGGCGGGGGTGGAGAAGCTGTTAAGCAAAAGAAACTGAAAATATCCTTCAACATAAAAGAGTTTCCTGTCTATTTTTTGACAGTTTTTTTTATGAGTAGAGGCTGTTTTTGTGGTCATTATTACATAAATATCATATACAAAACAGGATCAGTTATATTCAGTACAGCCAACAGGTATAGTTTCCTGAGGGACGATAACATTTTGATCACTTCATAGGAGTTTTGTTGAAAACTTAAAAAAAAAACGGCAAACACCGAGAGGAGTTCTGTCTTTCTGTTCGACACACATGAAATTAAGACATTCATGATTTCAAGCATACACACACACACACACACACACACACACACACACACACACGTTGCACATATTGTGACGTAGAGCAACATCACTCTCGGTAAAAAGAAATTAATACAACTATAAAAACTAATATTAATGTATAAACACAGATGCAGATTCTTTAAAAATTAAGGGGGAAGTCATGATTCAAGAGTGTGTTTTCATTCAGGACTAACAAGAAGAGCGTACTGTGTACATTTTAAATAAACTTAAAGGTTACATATGTCTAAAAAGGGGCTACGCAGTGGAGGTAGAGAATAGAAAATTAGTTTAAGACACCTGAAGTGAAGATTGTGGACTTTCCTCATTAATAAAAACATATTTCAAGTATCACGTGTCACTTCTGCGACAAAAGGGACATTGGGAGAAAATACTAATTGTTGCTTACTTATAATCTGCTTTAAAGAGGTTTAGCACCTCCTTATGAGGAACCGTTCCAGCATGAAATCATCCAGACTTAATAACATTAAGTATGAAATTAGCCGGAAAGGTATTTGCACACATATTTGTGCTCATGTACCTTTTAAAAAAAAAAGATTATTTCAACATTCCTATTTAAAAATGACAAAACCGACAAAAGAATAGAAGTATTGTTTGAACGGATGGAGTAAGGCTTTCACTTGAAATCACTTGAATCAGATTTTGAAGAAATGTGCATTTATGTATCATTACAAAGTGCTTTTTTTTTTTCATTCACCCTTTTTGGTTTTTAGTGCCTTAATTTGAAACATTTAAAACATTTACAAAAAAAGATTAAATCTACATCTATTGTACATTTTTACTGACATGATACAGTACACCGCCCACTCTCCTCTCAGGCAACGCTCTTTCGCCTCTCTCATGGGTCAAAATACAATCTTAAAGCTTATAATAGGTTTCCACAGGTGCAGATACAGGGCTGTAGCGCTACCATCGTATTGGAAAAGTGAATCGCTAACAGGGGACGCAAAGTTTCCACACAGCAGCTCTACTAGGGAGGCGAAGTCCCGCCGCTTCTGGTGGACCACCGTGGGACCATTTTTCGGAAAAAAATATATACGGTAGTCAACGGCGAGAGACAAATATTTCTTTGATCCCGTTTGAATTGCACCATGAATCACACGTGTGATGTTTGTCAATTTAAAACATCGTTTTGCAAGTCAAGAAAGTCGCAGTTTGTTGTAAAACTGTTGAAGTATCAGACTGTGAAAATACGTAGTTAGAAAGACTACACACCCAAAAGTGGCGTCTCTCTCGCTGAAGCTACGATGCCTGTGTGTTTCCTAATGGGATGTGCTCACACCAGCAATAAGTCTCGCTTGTTCTTTCGCTCCCCGGCTGATAAAAAAGACCAGGAGTCGCTGGATAAAAGACGTCAGGTAAGATGACGTTACTTATTACACGGCTTTGTTGAATACACAAATCTGATTGGTCAATCACGGCATTCTACGGTCTGTTATTTCTTAATAGTAGACCGTTGCTATGTATAACAGACCGTTGCTATGGACGCAGTTCTGATGTCAGACCCTGGCGGGCCGTTTTTGTGTCAAATTATTGACTTATTCAGTAAGTAGTTTTGTAATAAGCGGGATAATGTACAGCTAGCGGTTATTGTTGTGAAATTAACCCCTTCAGTGCAACATCACCGTGTCGGGGTTTATTTCACAACAACGACCGGCTCGCTGTACATTATCCCTTTACATTTGCGTGTGGTCATAGCTAAGTTAGCTAGCTAGCTAGTGTTGGTGACGAGAGATGTAGTTCACTGAGCGGTTTCACACAAAACTAAACGATACTACTACAAACTGCGACTTTCTTGACTTGCTAAATTATCTTTTATAAATTGACAAACATCATATGTGTGATTCATGGCGTCATTAAAACGGGATGAAAAAAATCCCATGGGATCTACCGGAAGGGGCGGGACTTCGCCTCTCTATGGAAAACGTTCCACAGCAACATCAAGGCACACAGAAAAAAAACAAAAAAACAGCTCAGTCCTCTGCTCAGGGTCAACGGAAACATGTGGGGAAAGTCTTCGGGTGCACATTGCAGATTGTGCAGACATTGGGCGGAGATTGGGTGAGCGTTCCGAGCACCCTCGGTAGACGACAGAAAGGCAGGGAGCTTTAGTCTCAACAGTCTCTAATGCTCATCTCATGTGCAGCCTGTGTAGTGGTGTGAGAGGAGAGCAGCAGGAAAGAAAAGAAAAGTCAAAACACGGTGCAAAGTGTTCAGCCGGACCTCTTATAATCCACGTGAACGGTACAGCCTCTACAAGTCTTTTTGAAACATCCTACTTCAAGGCAAGTCAAGAAAAAAGAAAGAAAGAAAGGAGGAATCTGTGCTTTCCGTTGCTCCTCCCTTCACAGGTAGTTGGAGAGCGCCTCCAGCTGCTCCTCTCCCAGCCTCTGTTTCTCCTCCAGGTCCTTCTGCCTGATGAGCAGCGAGGCCTTGGTCTGCACGAAGCGCCGGTAGTCCTGCAGCTGCTCGGCGGACAGCTGGCGCGACAGGAAGGTGGAGACCAGGTTCTCCCTCCGGTCCAGGTTGTCTTTCAGGTCTTTGGCGTCCTCCCTCTGTTTGCAGAGCAGACGGTGGCGACTGTCCAGAGATTGCTGAGTGCAGAGAATAAAGAACATTAAATATACCTGAGCATTAAACCCATGCTCATAATATCAAATGCATAAGTAAATATCCTGCTGTGTTTTAATTGAAAGGTAATATGTTGTTTGATGTAACAGAGAGCGGTGAAAGTTGTATGATTACATTTCAAACAGCCAGAGGTCAGGAGGTGCAGTGTTTCCTTATGTCAACAGAGGGCAGGGTAGATACAAATGTCATCGAAACCCGGGCCGGAGTTTCGGTGAGTCAGTGTAAATACCAGTGTTGCTGATAACAGCAAGAAAACAAATGAGCCTCTAACACAAGCCCTCAGTATGCAGCACGGTCAGCCGGGCTTTTACAGATGGACAAACTGACAAAGAGCCCTTTCAGACTGGGAATAAATCTAGAAATCTAATGCATCCATGCAAACATAAATTGATGCTGGGACGCATAATGAAACGGGATATTCAGAAGGGAAAACAAAGCAAAGCACAGAGCTCAAGTCAGATCCTGTGGCACAACTCATGATATTTAAAAAAGACGGTAAACACATTTTAATGACTTTTAAGGAATTATTTCTCCATATAGTAAACCAAAAAGGTCAGGCCTATCAAGCTGCAGTATATCAAAAATAACCCTCAAATGTCAGATAAAGGCTCAAACACAGATAAGCTAAAAAAAAATTGGCAATTAAACACAGATAACGGCATTTTTTGAATTCCACACAGTGAGAAACCTTGACCCAGTTAAAGTCGCCCTTAAACTGTTCCCGAGTGGCGAGTGTTTGCTGTTCTAAAGTAAACAGAGGGAGAGTATAGCTGAGGGCATGGGAGCAGCCGCACACTTCTACACAACTTCTCATGGTCGTCTTTTTTCGCCACAAGCTCTAAATGAGCTGCAGTGAATCGAGACATCCGTGAGGTTACAGAACATAATACACTCGCCGACAGTGTATTAGTGTGTATGTGTAAACAGCTTCAGGGGGAAAGACGGGAGCGTAAAACACGGAGCGCATGGCGGTGCATTACAGTACATCAGTAGATTTTTATCACGTATTAGTTAACTGATTCAGTTGACCTTTAACCCCAGAAATCAGCCTTATTAGCGATTATTACAAAAACAAGCAGCATGGATACATTTAGATTAGATTTATACAACGTTGGACAGAGATTCATATTTTGATGCTTTGGCTCCATGCTTTTACCGTTACCACGGTTTTGTACTCAGCGGCTCACGTTATCGCAGTCTTGGAAAGGGAGGAGTGAGTGGAGGAGTACTCAATGGGTTGTAATCTGTAACCATGCCACTAGATGATGCCAAATCCTACAAACTGTACCTTAAAAAGGTTTCTCTCTTTAGTTGCAGAAAACTTGGGTTTTGGAGGGTCATTGAACGCACCAACACAAAGTTTTCAAAACAGATAATTATAATAATTAACAAACAATTATGCACCTTTGACAAATAAATAAAGCAATAAATGAATGGATTACTCATGCAGGGCAAGTTTTTGCAAGCTGTTTATCACAGCATACAGAAATGAATGAAAACAGCTGTCTGGAAGATAAGAGGACTTTTGAAGGGGAAATTCTCTTGTGTCAGCTAATTTATGAACCCACTGATCTCCAAAGAAAAGTAATAAAGAAAAGGTTTTGGCTCCTCACCTTGTCCTCGGCATCTGTGTGCTGGTCGACGGTGCTCAGGGCGTTCTGCACCCTGGCCAGCCGAGCAGACAGACACAGCAGCAGGCTGACCACCCTCTCCAGGTCGCCTATGAACAGGTTGTACCGCTCCAGCTCCACGGGCAGACAGCGCTCCCGGACCAGCACCTCCAGACGCTTTCCGTGGGCCACGTTCTCCTGGATCTCTGTCTGCAGGGCGCCACGTGTCTCCTCCAGCGAATGCAGACGCTCCTCGATACAGCACGCTAACAGGCGCTGTTAATGCAAGCAGAGGTATGAGAGATTTTAGGTTATGATGCTAGAGAAGAGATCCACATGGTGAAACAGGGCCAAGTGGAAAAATATGTAGAGATTTTTAAAATGATTTCATATTTACTATCAAAGAATAAAGGCATACTGTATCAAGAGTGAATGTGTGTCAGGAAGAGGGGGAGGCTATCTGCGAAGCCAATCATTAGGCAAGTGGGAGCTACTGATAAGAGACAGACAGTACTGTACATCACGTGATAAGAGACACACAACTATCTCCGTCTGAATTGAGTCCACTTGAGGCCAAATAGCAACCAGATGGTATCAGGATGAGATCACCACAGAGTTTGTGTTTTAAAAAGAAAACGAGACCACAGTTCAAAGTGTCTGTTTCTTCTGCTGTCTTTTTAATTATTTTTAATGTACATGCAAACAAAGCTGTGACCATTATAGAGACGTATTGTCTTATTATTAGTAAAGTTATACATTTTTTGCTACATACAGGTCTCATTTTGTTACGTCGAGGCATCTCTATAATGGTTTGTTTATGTTTTGACTGTCACGATGAATTAGTAATGATATCAGTAAGTAAGTAAATATATAATTATTTGACCCTTTAAAAAAACAGTCGTTAGCATGATCCTGTTTAAATCTCTATTAGAAAGCATAACAGCTATAGCGTTCATACTTTTTGCAGTGGAAAGCTGAGGCTTCTGTCTTTCGGGTCGTCACGTTGTACGCTCGTGATGACGTCATTACGTTACGTTATGTATGGAACGTATATTGCCAAGAAGTGAAAGTCAATTGTTCGTTCCATTGCAACATCAGCGTCCAGCAGCATAATTAATAATTACCTTTTTCTCAGTGATGTCAGCTTTGCTCTGCGGGTCTGTACTCTGATGTTTAAGGCTGTCAGGAGCAGAAGGACACGGAGGTGGTTCAGCTGCTTCGACCATTTCAGCGCTAGAAAAAGAAACATGTCTGTTAATGTGTGACATATAGTGTCTTTCACATGGAGTATACTCCACCCTTATTTACATATTACAAAACTCTGAAATGCAACAGCATATTCTCCATGTGTCTGAACTGTGCTTACACAAGCAGAAAGGTGATAGCCAGGTGTGTCTGTGCATGTGATGCAACAAAAAGTAAAACGGCACCGGTGGAGCTCAGTTATCTGGCCATTAGAAACTAGTATCAAGTTTCATAGAGAAACATTAAACCAGGAATCCTAATCAACTTGGCACTCTAAACACTATTTCACCTTTAAAGTAGTTTGTTAAGGATTATTATTTTTATCTACACAGCTGTGTGTATACAAGATAAAGTGTTATGTAGTCAGCTGAAAGGATGGGAAGCCAAGGATTTGGGAAATTTATGAAGCAGGGCTAGTTACATTACGTTTCTGTGCCAATTTCTAGTACTTTACAATTATTTCTATCATATTCATAATGTCAGTATTCTCAGAGGTGTGCTATCTTCTCTAACTTAGGCAGTAAAATGTTCTCAATAATGTAATCTAGTGGGAGTTTATTTATGACTACCAGAGCTGGGTTTAACCTTTAAGTGATGTGTTCCAGGTAGGGCGATTATTTTCATTCTCGATTAAATCGATTAGCTGTTTGGTCTATAAAATGGTGTAAAATGTAGATCAGTGTTTCCCAAAGCCCAAGATGACGTCCTCAAATGTCTTGTTTGGTCAACAACTCAAAAATGTTCAGTTTACTGTCACAGAGGAGTAAAGAAACCAGAAAATATTCACATTTAAGAAGCTGGAATTGGAGAATTTTGACTTTTACCTTTCTGCTGCTCCTTTCTGCTCCTGTTTCTTCTTGTAGTGCTCCTCCATCAGCAGAGTGTCCTCTGACAGCAGCTGCTCCATCAGCATCAGCGCTGTTTTACGATTGGACAGCGGGTAGAGCACTCTGGCCAGCGAATGGTCGGCCTTGACTGCCGCTTCTACCAGCTCCTCCCACTGAGGTCTCTCGGCGGGCCTCTCCACGCTCTCCGTCTTTCCCTCCGGTGTTCCCCTCTCCTCCATCTCCTGGTTCTCTCCCGGCTTCTCATCTTCTGGATTTTCTTCCTCCTCCTCCTCCTTCTCCTCCTCCTCCACCTGCTGACTGATGTCTGCGTCGGAGACGGAGGCGCAGGGAGACACAGAGGTTTCGCTTGTCTGCGTCGGAGGGGCCGAGATGGTGGACTCGTCGGCAAAAACGTCTGTCAGCGGCGAAGCCTGGACTTCCTCTTTGATCTCTTCCTCTGGAGGGAGAATCCACAGCGATGGATCTGTGGTGACGCCGCAGCTCAGAGACACTTCGTGGTTTGAATCGGGCTGCAGGGCGTCACTGCTCGGTTCATCCACCGACTGCTCTGTCTCTGATCCAGTCACACACGGAGAAGTCCTCACTCTACTGGAAGTTAAACAAAGTACGGTTAAGAATCACACCTGGCTCAAATCGTATTTGCAGAATCAAAAAAACAACCCGATTGAGTTTGTTTTAGTCTAGATAGTTGGAGGGTGATACATTCAAATGATGGAAGAAAGTGGCACGTTCAGTTAGTCAAATCATTTCGCAGGAGGAGAAAACAAATACTGCTTTGACAGAGTCTAATCTTACCTGGAGCTAGGCCGGTTCTCACAAGGAAACTTTGTCTGTGTGGGGGTGGACGAGGTGGACTTGATCTCCCTCTCACTGGTCTCTAGACATCTGGGGGAAGGTGGGTCAGATGAAGTCTCACTGGGCAGTCTGCTGGACCTGAACTCATCTGTGCCCGGGCCGTGAGAACCAGGAGATCCAGAGTGAACCCTGGCCCGGGATGAGGAGCAAGAGGCCGGGGAGGTGGATCTACTCGAGTTCCTTGTTCCTACTGTGGCTTCCTCCCCTGTTTCTGAGTTCAACAAAGACTTTTTCTGGGTTTGGTTTTGGGTTTGTCCCTGAGTGCTCTTCTCACCAACAATCTCTGGTTCTTTCCCCGCTTGCTCTGCTACATTTTGCTTCTTCCTCCCTCGGTCCTGCCCCTGGGCTTCTCTGACTTCAGCAAAGACTAAAACGCTCCTCTTGTCTCTGTCCGGTTCTCCTGGTCCAGTCGAATCCCTCCACAGTTGGTCCAGCTGCTCAGAACTTCTACTCAGGGCTGATGGTCTTGTTAACTTTGATGCCCCGAGCTCTTCCATGGACTTCCCCCGCTGTGCGACCACACGGACACGCTGCTGGCCCTCAGGGACTGGCTTTATTAAGGAGTCCTCCGTGGCATTCGTCTGGGGACTGACGTTGACAATCAGTGTTAAAATGTGTAACAAATCCATCAATTCATACAAACTATGATAGAACTCTAAAGGGCAGGTCTATTATTATTTATTTTTTTAGGTTTTTATTTCATTCTGTTGCCTCACAGCTATATATAAAATCCAAACATTAAAATTTTGGTCAAGGTATGCATGTTTTAGCGTCAAAATATTATTTTCCTAAGCCCTTCATAAAACTTTTTTCCACGTGACCTTACGTAGGTTTCTGCATGATGACGCTGCTACATAAACAGTATATATACAGTACATCCTTGTCCCGCCCTTGAAACGAAAACAAAAACTACTAAATCAACACTTTAACTATCACATTTTCATATGCAATTTCTTTAAAGGCATATACAAATGGATCATACAAGGGCTCTGGAAAGTTTTATTTCAAAGACTGGCGATAATAATTTGATATTCCTACAAATCACAATATAGTTTTGAGAAATAGGCCAACTCCTTGAAAATGGTTTAGTCACTGGTTCTACTTTTACAGCCCATGCATACATCTTTTAAAAGGAATGCTGCTTTGCTGGAGCAGGTGGGTGTTGACTTTACAGTGCCACAATGAATCAAGTGGAGATGTATAGTCTGTGCCACACTCACTGGCCTAATACTCTCCTGACCTAAAACCAATAAAAGTGTCCCAATTTGTCTGCAGTGCTGGTACATACCTCCAGGTCTCCATAGTAGTAACTGGTAATGGATCCTCCTCATAGTCTAGAGCCTACAGACATAAAGGAAGAGTCAAAAGGCAACACATGAATCGGTACACAATTAAATTCTTAAGTCAATAGCAAAGTATATAGAATGAGTGTGAAATATGACAGTAAAAGCCAGACGTGGGTTAATTAATATCTTGTTTATGGCTGTCAAAGTTAAAACGATAATAACATGTTTTAACGCCACTAATTTCTTTAACGCATTGAAATTGCAACTTGCAATATTTAGGCTGTAGCAATAAAGTAAAGTATGTAAAGATAATGACATCATATGAAAGTAGAAAACGTAAAGGATCCATTGGTACCAACCATTTCAGACTAGCTTGTCGTTAAATACCAAACTTGTGCTAAATTTTGGAGGAAAAACTGGCATGGCCATTTTCAAAAGGGGTCCCTTGACCTCTGACCTCAAGATATGTGAATGAAAATGGGTTCTATGGGTACCCACGAGTCTCCCCTTTACAGACATGCCCACTTCATGATAATCACATGCAGTTTGGGGCAAGTTATAGTCAAGTCAGCACACTGACACACTGACAGCTGTTGTTGTCTGTTGAACTTGCAATTAAATATTATAATCGGTTGACAGCCCTAATTTTTAAGATCTCAATTTGAACAGACTTACCTGAAATGCTTGTGGTGTGGATGTGGATCTGTTCCTGAAGAAACTCTGTGGTTCTGGCTGCTCCAAAAGACTCTCCACTGAGGCGGACTTCCCCTGAGATGGACCTTGGTTCTCCTTCCATCTGGACTGAATCAATTGGCCGGCATATTGGCCTGAACAAGACTGAGCTGAGAAGAACTGGGCGTACCTGTTTTGTGGGAGTTAAATAAAAAAAATTAAATAATTGAATCCATACAACAACAAAAAAAAAAAAGCATCTCTGGCTCTGCTTCTGTTTCATACCTGAGGGAGCTGGTGGAGGAGTCAAGGATGCGGCCTGCAGAGTGGGGTCTGTGGAGCTTCTTCTGCTTGCCTTCATGATTTCCTGATAGAGGCCTGGGAACCCAGTCGAAGGGTTTCTCTCCCAGAGAGTGTCTCTGTCTGGATGGAGACGGTACCTGAGGCTCTGGTTGCTGCGGCTCAGCCACTTTCTGGCCCGTCTTACGCTCCATGTACGCCACCAGGGCCTTGTGCTGCAGATTCTTTAAGTTTGTCTTTGAAGAGCTGGGAGCTGACAGCGCTCTACCTCTCGTCTCAAACATCTTCCTTCGCGCTGCAACCAGTCCCTGCTCTCCTTGCTGCACATGCTCCTCTCCCTCGACTGCAAACTGGCCGTCGCTTTCGTTGCCAAAGGAGCGGCATGCAGAGTGGACGGGAGCCCTGCCAATCTGGTTGAGTTTCTCCGGTTCAGAGTAGCACATCTTCTTCTGCTCTGGAGTCAACCGCTTCCTGCCTCCGATGCGTGCCACCTGGGGCTGGGCCACATTCGCCGGTCTCCCGTTTTCCTTTTCCGTCTCTTTGTCCCTCTCCTCCTGACTCTCCTCTTCTTTGATGCTCCCCCTCTCTGTCTCCTCGGAGGTCACAGAGGGAGTGAGTGTATCTGTGGACGTCTCGGAGTCCTGTGATGAGGAGAAAGCGTGAATCACCGTAGGCCTCAGCTCAGGTTTTTGCCGGATGCGGTGTGGCCACGACAGCTGAAGGTCCCTCCTTTTAAATGACGTCTCCTTTAGGACTTTTGACTGGGCGTCCTTCAGCTTCTCTTTGTAGTACTTTTTAAACGAGTCATCCAGGGTGTTACAGGAAACGGAGATGACGTCCTCTCTATCGTTCTTGCTTGTGTCACTTTTTGGAGGTCTCGCCTCATCGTTAATCGCCACGTCTTCATGACTTGCTTTGTTTAGGATTGCTTCCTTGCCTTTTATACTGAAATCAGCATCCTTTTTAGGCTGTAAGGCCGCTCTGCTGGCTCCAGTGAGGTGGTACAGAAGCGGGGTTGTTTCTTTGTTTATCCTCTCGCTGGCTACATCCCCCAACGGCTGCCGTTTCCCCCGCTTCGCCTGCTCCTCTCTCTTGTGGTAGTTGGGCTGTTCGTTGTTGGTTTGTTTGGTTGAATGTGGCGAGCAGTTTCTGTCAGGTCCACAGTAGAATATAGGGTTGTTGGCAGTGTGGCGGCTGATATCTCGACCCTGCATCATGTCGATTTCTTCTAAGGCGTCCAAGCTTCGAGAGGACTGCGTCGAGATGAGGGGCAGTCTGTGATTCTCCTGATCCTGGCTCCTGGAGGACATGTCCTTGCTCTGGGAAGCCTCTCTCTCATCTGAAATCAAACCGCTGGAAGAGCGAGAGCTAAACAAATTATCCATCGTGCTGTGGGATCTTTCTTTGTCTCTCAGCCGGTGTGTCTCCACCACAGTGGAGCTCTCACTCCCAGACTCAGACCCACAAACAGATGCCGAGTCAGACAGCTTACACAGTCCCGTAACAAAGTAGAACTGACCCTTATGCTGGATGCTGCTGTTGATAAAGCTCTGACTGGCATTGTAAGGGCTGGCGGGTCTGGTCGGCTCTGAACCAAGCCAATCGTGAGCCGAGTGCGACCTTTTGCGCTGACTCTCAAAATGTCCAGTGGGCTTGTTGTGATGGTCTCCGTTACATCCACCGCTGCTCGGGGACTGTCTGGGTTTCAGGTGCTCAGCCTGGCCTCGGGGAGGTGATCGGCTTAGGATGTTTGTTGACTTCTGCTGCTCAGAGTCAGCTTTGTTATCCGGGATGAAAATGTACTCTGGGGTCAACGGCCCTCTGGTTTGATCATGAGGCTGGAGGTGGGGTCGGTAGATCGGCGGCTGCTGAGCCTGTGGTTGTTGAGAGCCCCTCCAAACTGAGTACACTGGGTCAGAATTGAAGCTGGATTTGCCTGTATCTGGGTAAGCCGTGTCAGGTTTTGGGGCGTGGAGTCGGTTGTGGGGTCTGGGCTGTTGTTGAGGCTGTGGCTGCTGGGGTTGAAACTCAGTGCCTTGATGGTGGACCCTGCTGTTTTCCAAGTTTTTTGTGGCTATGAAACTATCCAGGCGTGCTGGGACTGGAGGAGGACGGACAGGGGGGTAAGCACCTTGGGATGGAGGCACCTCTTTTTTTGAGAGGGCTTTGTTGTTGGTATGGAAACTGCCATTTTGGTTGTGGTGGTTTACATTAGTGCTGCGGTACTGCTGTGAGATAGCTTCCACAGAGCGATAGAGCTGGTCCATGGTCTTTGAGTCAGACTGCAGAACCTGGGTCGGATTGTAAATAGACTTCACGTATTTAAGATCAGCATAGTGGCCGAAGGAGCTGGACTGTAGGTCGTCTGGGAGGAAGGGCGAGGGGTAGTCTGGGGCGGTGGACCCGCCAGAGAAGGAGCTGTAGGCGGAGTCTCCTTTGCCGTGCTGGTGGTGGGCAAGCTGGTCGGCAATGCTGCTGTTGGACTTGGCTGGGGAGAGCCGGCTGACAGGCAGGCTCAGAGGATGCAGGTCCACGTTGCTCATTCTCTCAAAGTGGAAGCTGTAGGAATCCATGGAGGACCGGGACGGACGGCAGGAAGGGAAGGGCGGGGTTTGCAAATGTGTCGTACGTGTTTGTGCGCCGATGCATGTGTCTTCCTTGCGGGTGAAACTGGGGGAATTTACGACCAACACATTTGCACCAGGTTGTCCGTCACGCTTGTTGCTAATTAGGTCATTTTCCTGATTCCTTTTTTGTTTATTCAAAGCCTGTTGAAACGGTCAACTCAGGAGCTCCTGGGGGAGAAAACACAAACACAGCACAAATTAGTTTCTTGCACTCACAGTCATACATACTGTATGTGGCAAATGACTGCTCAAGAGTGAAATGGTTGGACAAAATGTGTTCAAACAGCAATCGAAAAAAACCACAGTGAGTGAGCGATACTCAATATATCACGTGGCTTCGTGTAATCTCCACAAACGTGGATAATAATATATATTATTCTGTACTTCTACTTTTGGTACCTTAAGTTTATTTTCATACACTAATACTTTTGTACTTGAATAAGATTATGAATACAGGGCTTTTACTTGTAACAGAGTATTTTTACACTGTGGTATTACTACTTTTACTAAGTAAAATGTCTGAGTACTTCTTCCACCACTGTTCATACCTCATCTTAGTTGTATGCATGGAATAAAATTCTCCATCAGCTGCTTTCTGCTTAAACACTATTAAGATGCCAGAAAACAGTAAGTCAACAGTGAAAAATCTTTGCCTGGCATTTCTAGGTCAAATTCCTCTAGTGAGAGATAATGCTCCACCCGTTATAAATTGTAAAGACAAATCATATGCCCCTCGAATGAAGTTTTTCTCTCTTCTCCAGTAGAGAACTGTTTATGGCTACCCAGCAAAAAATGTATGTCTGTATGTTTGAATGTCTTCAAATGTATTTTACCTGATGTTTTAATCTTTCATATTACTTCATACATCCTTCACTTGTACTACTTCTGATTTACTTTTTAAGAGTAAAGACAGTCGACCTTTAAGACATACGTTTTGCAGTCATTTTTACAGCTCACACGGTTTACTGCAGCCTGGTTCTGTAGGTCGGTAAGTTAACCACCTGTTGAAGGAGTCTGTCTGCCGTTTTGCATCGACGAGGCCCCCAATTAAGGGCCTTGAGGTTGGCAGTGCACGTTGCAGCACACATGAAAAAATGTCAGGAATTCCATATGGAGCTTCAGAAACTTGGGAGGATTAGTCATGTGACGGATGTATAATGCCTTGTTAAACAGCACTGCGACCCGTAAAGACTTTTCCACCTTTTCCCCTTATTGCTCTTGGGACACAGAAGCATTTGCTTTATCCATTTCTTGCCAAATATTTGGGCAAGATTAAACTTTCACTTAAGCACTATGACTGAGACCATAAGGAAACCTCTACAGGCCATTATTCTGTGCTAGAAGCTGCAGTGTTTTCCAGCAAATTTATTTCCAAAGCTTTATCAACCAATAAAATATGCGCAAATACCACGTGATTGCTAATCTTTGGACCTTTCAAACTGAATATTCCTACTATTCTGCAACACATAGTAACCTGCTGCCACCCTCAGCTATGCAAAAAGTCATCTTGAGTGCAGAGACCAGTGTCTGCAAGTTAATGATAGGTTTAGGTATTACGGTGGGCTCTAATGACAGGGTCCTCTCTCTCCCATGACTTTGTCATCAAGATGAAGCTGCATACCTGTCATGCATACACAAAGGTCAATGTTGCCAATAAAAGAAAGACAAGCCATCCAGCTAATAAACTCTGACACTGCAGTATGATAGTTTGGCCTCAGCATTGATGAAAGTGCAAGAACAGTGGATACATGAAGGCACTACAAGTTATTTTAACTAGAACTGTCAAAGTTAACGTGATAATAATGCGTTAAAACAAATTAATTTGAACGGCAATAATTTCTTATTTCTTTCCAACCATGTCATACCAGCTTTTTCCGAAGGAGGCTAAATAACGCTCCAAACTTGTGCTGAATTTTGGCGATGAAAAACTGTCATGGCCATTTTCAAAGGGGTCCCTTGACCTCTGACCTCAAGATATGTGAATGAAAATGGGTTCTATGGGTACCCACGAGTCTCCCCTTTACACACATGCCCACTTTATGATAAACACATACACCTTTGGTCAAATCATAGTCAAGTCAGCACACTGACACACTGTCAGCTGTTGTTGCCCGTTGGGCAGCAGTTTGCCAAGTTATGATTCGAGCATTTTTTTAATGCTAAATGCAGCACCTGAGAGGGTTTCTGGACAATATTTGTCATTTTGTGTTGTAAATTGATTTCCAATAATAAATATGTACATACATTTGCATAAAGCAGCATATTTGTCCACTCTCATGCCGATAAGAGTATTAAATACTTTACGAATCTCCCTTTAAGGTACATTTTGAACAGATAAAAAATGTATGATTAATTTGCGATTAATCACGATATAAAACATAAAAATCCTGAGCTAAATGACCACTTAGTAACAACCCAAAACTACTTTATATTCAACTCCAATGAGCAACATTTTCCCAGTATTGCCATGTTTGTTGGCCGAGCTGAAAAACCCAAATCAAAGATGATCCTAGGTGGTCGTTTTGCATACTCACAAAACCTCCCAAGAGCCTTTCAAATTACAGTATTAAGGGGGAATCCATGTGTTTATGAAGGGCCTTCTGATCTGTGGTGTGTCTGTATGAGTGTGTCTCTATATGTGAGTCTGTGAGTGTGTGTGGTATCCAGCCCTTCTCTTCCCCTCTGCGAACAGAGAGAGAGAGGCTCCCAAACAGGGGAGCGCTCAAGTGGAAGTGATGGAGGGGACAGGCAGTGACAAAATGTACAGAGAGGCGAGGAGGGAGGGAGGGAGGGAGGGAGGGTGAGGCAGAGGGTGACCGGCCCAGACAAATACCCTCACACGCAAACCACAACAACAAGAGACAAGAGAAGTGAACAATGACAGCAGGAAAAGCAAGTTGGGAAGGCTGGATCAACAGTCACAGCAGCAGCATCAGCAAGGCAGACTGGGAGATCAACTGGTGTCAATGGAAGTTTATAAAGTTAAGAGAGCACCGTTGGCATGAAAGAAATAAAAAAAAAACTCACCCAAACTTTGAGTCTAAGTCGCTGACCTTCCTGATTTCCATCCGAAAACAAAATGTGTCCTAAGTTTCAATTTAAATAAGAATGATTTCCGTCCTCTTTCTGAACATCTTCCTTCCTTTAAAAAAGAGACCAGACCAAGTAACCAGGAGAGCTAGATATTAGAGGGAAGACTTCTAGCGAGTCCCTTCTCCCCCCACCGAGACCCGAGGCTGCCTAGCGGGAGCCCCTGATTGGCCAGCCGATGACGTCCGGCTCTCCGATGCACAATGAGCGCAGCGGAGGGAATATTTCACTGCCGCAGATAGCTGCTAGTGCTGCCGGCCGCCTGAACAACAGAGAGAGAGAGAGAGAAAAAAAGAGGCCTCGCATTCCTGGCTGGCTTCAAAGACGGAGCAGAGGCCGGGCGCCATTCATTCCCAAGGCCCTGAGCCCGGCACATGGAGACTAGCCAAGGCAGGAGGGAGGACGGAGGAGGGGAGGGGGTAGTTGTGGGTGGATGGGTGACCTCCCAGCCTCCACCCCAAAAAAAAGAAACCTGTCACAAAGACTAACTATCCCCCACAATCACCCTCATTTTCTCTCTTATTTCTAACACCTATTAGTCTCCCCTGTATTCTTCTATTCTTTAACAGCTTGTTAACGACAGTTATAAAGAAGTTACACAGATAATCATTAACCAACTGCAGAAATCTCTAATAATCACTCCTGCAGTAAGACTGATATGAAGGTCATCATACTGTCATTGATTGTAGAAACTATACTATAACTATATACAACACTTTTAATAGACAGGTGGTGGCATTTATTAAATTATAAAGATTTGGTGACAATGTTATCGGAACATATAGTACTAAATCCACACAAATAGTTAGGAATTAAGCATTTAACTACACTATTTAACACTGATCTGATGGGGTGGGGGGAAAAAATCAATACAGCATAGTATCGCGATATTTTGCGTGCCAATATTGAATCAATACATGGACGTCAAGTATTGATCTTTGATTGTATAAACTGTTAACCTCTTAAAAAATGATACAGCCCGCCGGTGGACGCTATTCTGTCTTTCAGAGGTCGTAGCAGGCTCAGTCTTAAAACTGGAGTGAAGATGGTAGACTGGTATTATATGAAAATAAAAAACCTAAGGAATCTATTGGTACCAATCATGTCATGTTAGCTTGTTGGGAAGAACTCTAAATAACGCTCCAAAATTATGCTAAATTTTTCTCAGACATGAACAGAGTGAAAACTGTATCTCATTAGATAGAGCAGATGTTGACAAACTACATAATTTGCACATGAAAAAAGGTAATAAGTAAGGGATATTGTACAGCGAGCCGGTCATTTGTAATTTGTAATTTGTAAATTGTACATTTTTATTATTTTATTCTAACGTTTTTATCTATTCTTTTATCTATTCTTTTGTTTTTATCCATTCTTTTGTTATTATATTGTACTGTTTGTCTCGCACCAAAAATGCCAAAGAAAATTCCTAGTGTATACCTCTTACACCTGGCAATAAACACCATTCTGATTCTGATTCTGATTGTTGTTAATGAATCCCAGACAGGGCAATGCTGCACCCCGACGCAGAGGTGTCTCATCGCCCTCAAGGGGATTCTTTCACAACAATGACCCGCAAGCTGTACACTATCCCACTTACTACACGGCTACTTACTTAAGAAATCAATAATTTCACACAAAAACTGTCCACCAGAGTCCGACATCAGAACTACGCCCATAGCAACGGTCTGTTATACATAGCAACGGTCTGCTATAAAGAAATTACAGACCGCAGAACGCCGTGACTGACCAATCAGAATCGAGTATTCAACACAGCCGTGAAAAAAAAAATTTTTTTCTTCACAAAATGTGGGATAAAGGTATTCCAGTATGTTTTAGTGACATTTTAAGAGTTTTAAGCACATTTTGATGACTATTGGGATAATCTTTTGAATCGCAATTATTTTGGCCAGAGCTCCATAACAGGGGTTAACATTAAATAGAGATGCGTAAACAAGGATAAGCTCATGACCACTTTCTGCCCGGTAACTGAGCTTACTAAGTACTATATCATGATGGAGGGAGGAGAGCCTTAAGAACCACAAGAATTTAAAGACCATATGTTATTTCTTTTTAATCCAATGAGGTCAGAAAAGGTGTCAGGCGAGGACACATTTTTCTTAAATAAGATTGGATTTATAAAACCAATGAATGAGAGCGAGAACACGAGTTGCAGCTGATGGAGAGAGGGAGGAATGATGGATGGGAGGGGGGTGTTAAATTCTTTCAGATTTCTTTGTCTTTCACTGGTGATTATGTGATTCCAGCGTGACCTTCGCCATGCAGCCACGAGACTGGACCACCAGGCGTCTGAGAAGAAAAAGGCAGAAATAGATAGAGAGATGGAGAGTACAGGAGTACTAACCCTAACCAGGGACAGATGAGAGAGAGGAAGACGAAAGAGACAAGCAGGAAATTCAGGGACTATGGCTGATGCCATCATGGTAGCCAGCCAACCGACCAGCAAGCCAAAACCAATAAGCTTGTTAGCCCTGCTGGCCCTTCTAAGTCTGCTGATAAACATGATGATGGGTTCACAGACCTCTGCGCTAAATGGATTGTGGATTTAACACTTTAAATCTGAACTCAGAAACAACTAATAATGCATTTTCACTGATGACCTTTTGACACATCAAAACAGGAAAACAACAATGCCGTTAATAAAGGCTGCAGTCCATTTACTGTAAGTGTAACAAAACCTGTTTCACAGAGATATTTTTAGACTGGTCTGTAGCGTTGGGGCCAGACATAATTGTGCTTTTAAATTAGTCTGATAGACTTCTACAGTTTCACGAGTTTCGGTACGTCATTGACACCTGACGATCAGTGGCGTCAAAAGACAAAGAGAAGAGCAAAACATGGTTCATGATTTGTGGTTTGTTAACATTGTTGTTGAGGGAGCAATGAGAAAGGGAAGAGTTATTAGAGGTAGTAATGTGTTGGAATTAGGGTTGGGCGATGGACAATGGCCTTGTTAATTGGCCTAAAATATGCAGCGGGGAGAACAGCGCCAGTCGTTTTCATTTACCCAAAGAAACTATCCTGAGCATGACTGACGAGTTCGCAGAAGCACTGAACCCTGAGAGAGGTTTTTCCACTAAAAGTTGTTTTGTATTGTTACACTCTTTGCTGAATTTTCCCAGTAAAATGTCCTTATAACTGTTCAATACTTCTAGAAATGATCTGAAGCCAGACTATTAGTTAAATCTTAGCCAAAGTCACATCAATCTTTGACCCCCCCCTTTACACCTTGCATTAAAATTAGGGCTGTCAAAGTTAACGCGATAATAACGCAAATTCGTTTTAACACATTTCTTTAACACAATCAATCTTTCATAGGTAGTAGCGGGCTCAGTTTTAAAGCTAGAGTGAAGATACTGGTATGGCTGCATGAAGACACTATTGCCTACAACTCTTACTGTGTAATATTCAAACAGTACATAGTGGACTCTTCCTATAGGACAGAACAGACAAAAACCATAGCTAATAGAACAGATAACTCTGAGGGCATAGCATTGACTCAAAGGGAAACTAAATATGCACATAGATCTCAGTCAAGAGGCACCACTCTTTCTTACGACATTAAGGATTTAAGCTACTTGCTGTATAGGATTAAAATTGTTCTACTGACCTTTTGTGAACCATTACATTGTTTACTTACTCACAATGTATAGAATATGTAGAGCTAGACCCTCCATTAAATACCACTGAGGTGCCAATAACACAAGCCACTAGAAACGTATCCCGAATCTTTAAATCCGTCAGCATAAAATGGACGAAAAGGGCATGACACATGCACAAATACTGGACTATGACTTCACTTTTGTACTCAAGTCTCCCACAGGACCTGAAAGACATCATTCCTATTGTCCCCGATCAAACAGAAACAGAGAGGAAGCCGTTTTTGAAAAGGTGGAAGTGGTCGGGTGTTGAGCACTGACGGAGAAAAGCATCTATTAGCGGGAAAGGGAAAGCAATGTTGCCATGCACGGTTATATCACCAACGTCTGCAGTGCGATTCCTCCTGTATGTGTGTGTCAAACACAGAAAAACACAGCATGTCTATGTGTGTGTGTGCAGTGGGGAGAGAGACTGTGGCTGTGTGTTGCTGGGCAGTGCTCACACCGGTGTCTAAACTCTCTAGCTGACCAAGACAAGCTGTCACACTCTAATAAGCTCTGCATTCCTGCCTTGATCTGGCCTAAATACTTACTTTGAAAATATTAACATTTAGATTTCATGTTGATGTTTCCACTAAAAGTTGCAAACACCTAAATAAACCGGGCTGCAAATTGCTAACAGCCCTGTACTCTGTGTGTGGCTTTTAGTTAAACAATTAATGCTTACTGATACACACACCCATGCACAGAAAATGCAACAAGGTCAATAAGAGTGTATTAATTATATGCTCCTCTATATTGAAAAAAACATTTAAGTAATATGTATCCTCCCTTGTCAACCATTAACCAGGAACTGCATCATGCCTGGCAGCTTTAAAACTGAACACAGGCCTCTGCCAATGATAAACTTCTTATTACTTTCAAGTAGCTTCTGAGAAGAAGACAATTTCTTTTGTATTAAGGACCCCCGGGGGGGGGCTGCAATATGATCTAGTCCTACTGAGTTTAACTGTAATTCCTCCATCCACACTAAAATAGTACAAGGCTGCAGGCGATGGGAGTTTTGTTTCATTGTAGGTGTGTTGGGTCTAAAAATGGGGCGTGCAAATTAATTCATCATTACAGCAGCATATCGTTTTCAGTCTATGGTATGTCTATTAAAATCTGAGAACATACTGATCTGGTTCAAAGTCGGATGTGGAATGATAATAAAAAGGACAATTATATAATTACCGGGAACTGGAAACCAAACTGAACGCTGTCAAAGTGCCATGATGTCACACACTGTTCTATACAGGAAATAGGTTGCGTTTTTTAGTAAGTCCAAAACCTTGGTATGGAACCAATAGTACGCAAATTGCATACTATTTCCAGTGAAATATTACAGTATACAAACGCTGGACACTACGGCGGCATAAATATCCCACAATGCAATGCTGTAGTGACAACAACGTTCATAACAGACGTTGACGGAAAGCTCTGTAACATCAATAACGCTTCAATTTAAGTGCAAGTATAAGATTTCACTTCGCTAGGCGTAATATAGTTTTTACATTAATTCAGATTCTTGCAAATCATCGTTTTGGTCACATGAGGTTGGCACGGGTTACCATGGTTACCTGTCCCCAACCAGCAAGGAGGCTCTCAGGAAGTGACGACGTAAATTACAGCTCAGTGCGTTTGAAAAGATACATACTAGTGTTTATTAGGGCTGTCAACGAATATTCTAAAATCAAATATATATTTGAATAGTAAAAGAAAAAAAAAAACATTCAAATTTGAAAATGAATATTTGCTATTAAAAAATAAAAAATAAAAAGCAGCACTACTGCGGCTGTCTGCCTCGTGCGCACTGAATGCACCACATGACGGGAGTCACACAACATCACTTAATTTAATTGAAAATGAAATGTAACGTCAGGTCAAGGTGAACAAGGAATAATTCAACAACAACAACAACCGTAATGATGGAGAGAACTCGACCGCAGAGAAAGTGACACCGTGTCCTAACAGCAAGCTCTACGTTACGTCATGTAAACAAACCATGCACTTATCAGATGTGCGCTCAAGATCAGACTGGAGACGCAACCACTTAAAAGATGGGTGAGTAGTACTTGCCATCATCCGACGTTTGTACTTTTTAAACAGTAAACACATGTTTTATATTGTGATATTTACCGGAAATGACTTTCAGGCGATCTTCGTCCAGTGTATGCCATTTCGGACGCAGCCATAATGCATCAAACAATGTATTTTGCACCTTTGCGGAGGGAATACCATCCTTTTGTGCAGGAGCCAACAAACTTTTCTTGATATAGGCGGTAACTTCTGATGTCAGCAGAGAGATGACCCATGCCTGACACACACCCAACCTCAAGGCTCACATGTTTCGCTGGCTCAAAGCAGTGACAGCATCTGACAACAACGCAAAAGTCTACCTTATTCAAAGCAAATGTGTGAAACCACCACCAACAACAACGAGGGAGCCACAGTGACAAAAGACGTACAGGGCGAGGAATGTATGAAAGGAGGAAAAACACCGAAAGTGAGAAAGAAGAGACGGCCCGGCAGGAAGCTGAGGACAAACACCACAGGAAAAAACACACACACACACAATAACAAATGACCCACTTCCTGTTCAAAGGTGGGAAAAGTCTCAAAAGGCTCCGTCAATACGGAAACATGTTATCCTTAAAAAAAAAACATCTATTGTTCTTGGGTCCCCAGTGTCTCCTACAGCTCAGGCCTCATCTCTCAAGAGACCCTAAAGACAAACTGTCTGCAAACCAGAGATGATGTAGACAAGAATTCACCACTTTGTACCACAGAGCCCCGAGGCACTTCATCATCAGAGAGTCCCTACCAGTTAGATGAGCCCGTGGCATCTCATGCCTATAGCTGCCTCTGCCCTGCCAGGCTGCAGTAACCATCGCTGTCCTGTTACATAACCAGCTGTGGTCCGACCAGCTGACCACAGGCACATAACAGACGCAGGAATTCACCCATGGTGGCCCCCGAGCTGGTACTGCAGCAGGCATGATGACACTGCATGACTTCACAAGGAACACATGAGGTTTAGCATAGAGGACAAGACCTCCCAGAGAGACACTTAATCTCACAGTGACTTCTATCTCATGATTAAGGGTCTGTATTCACTCACCAAAACTGTACATTTTTTATCATATGTACCATGTAATGTCTATAGAGATGGACAACATGACAGCTCCCCAAAAGTGAAGCCAAAACATCTGGATCGCCACCTGGTGGCTGGCTGCAGTATAGGTCATAAACCCTGCACCCTCCATGTTAGCAAATGGGACATTTGACAAAAGTCAAATTACACGTCAAATACATTTTTCCCAAAGATGGTTTCTGTCGTTTTAGGTAGTTCTTATCACGCTGATGTATGTTCAAGTGTTCATTTTTCTGATAAGTTTGGTTTTTAACCAATGAAAAGATCAAACAAAGACAATGAAGCAGATGCTAATATCTGATCAAATACTGGTTAGATGAAAAGACTACATGAAGACAAATTTCATGAATAAACAAAGTGATTTAGCACCATTAATGAGAGCACATAAGGGGCATCAGTTTGTGTTTCATATAATGTCGACATGAAATAAAGCTAAGCAAAGAAGTCCTACTGCAAAAGAGAACAATGAAGTCCTTGTGCGAGCTGTTATATATATATATATATATACACATTTGCCCCTTCATTGTTACTCATGGAATGTATTAATGCTGGTGAAATCCGTGGCAAAAGCTGTTAATGGACTTATCGCACCTTACACAGACTGGTGTGGCATGAAGGCCATAAGATATGACCTGGTTCTTTCTCCTGTTTTTCCCAATTTGAATAAGGTGACTGCTGTTCTGCTCCTTGAGGATCTCATTGTTTAACATGGGAAACAGCACTAAAAAAGTACGATCGTTATAAAAAGACAATTTGGAGATAGTCGCAAAATGTGTACCACCCTGTGTAATATGGCAACTTAAAGAAAGCTTCTTTTTTACTGTATTTAAATCAGTCTTTGATGTTCAACACATTTAGTAATGAAGCTGTGGTGTACCCACTTTCCTTCAGCCTGCCTCTAACTTCTTCTTCTATACTGATACTGAGATAATACAGTGGTAATTATCCCAATATTCCTTTTGTCTTTACTGTCTACGGCTCTGCAGAGGAAAAGGTAGATGTATTTTTAGCCATGCCAGCAGCAGATATCCAGTGAAATATCTCAACATCTATGAGATGGTTTGGGACAAAATTTTGTGCAGACATCCATTGTTCCCAAAGGATGCATCCTTACAACTTTGGTGATAACACAAAATCTGGTCCTTGAGAAAGAGGAGAAAGTGACAGTGAGGCTCAACTTGTCTGACAGACAATTAAAAAAAACATATAATAAAACAATCTACTGTCTGTACTGGGTAAGCATGGTGACAATATCGATCAGCAGGCCAAACACCTGACACTTTATGGCACCTGTATGCCTTATCACTGGTTTGGTTGTTTGGCAGAGGCACATGGAAAGGAATGTGCTTGATAAGCAGCTAGCAGGTAAAACAAACAGGTTTCAGCACACAGCTCTCAGTTTCATGGCCTAAAACAAAATATGCAAATCGTATTCAAACGTTCAAACTTCCATCTCCTTATGTAATGATGTTTACCTCCCACACCTCAGACCACAGAGAGTATTCAATCATCATGTCAGGTGAGTAGTTATTACGCAACGGCATCACTAGTTCTCTAGTTTCCAGTTCGACCAATGGCAAGGCTCGTTCACACACAACACTAAGCCTAACCGCTTTTGAAGTCTGCGACACTCATTTAAAATATTGACATTTGTGCTCAAAAAGTTGTTGAGTTCACTGCTGTATTCAACCATCACTTATATAACAGATACTTGTCTGTGTAATGTTCTCACCAGTAATTTATTGCCCTGTGCAGACGGCAGGTAAAGATAAGACAAGAAGTGGACAGCCTGCAGGACACTTCCTGGTAGATGAAACAGCTGTGCATACAGGAAGATCACAGGAGTACAAACCTGTGGGGTTACATTCAAAAAAGCAACCTGGTGACCGGTTGCATAGTGATATTAGTTTAAAAGGAAATTTATGATTTTCTACAAGTAGGGCTGCAATTTACAATTATTTTCATAATCGATTGATCTGCAGATTATCTTCTTGATTAATTGTTTGGTCTAAAAAGTTCCCAGATTCCAAGGAGACGTCTTCAAATGTCTTGTTTTGTCTGGCCAAAAGTCAAAAACACCAAAGATATTCAGTTTAATATCATAGAGGACAAAGAAAACCAGAAAATATTCACATTTGAGAACCTGGAACCCTTTTGAAATATAGGCATGCACGTCACACTCAGTAAGACATCCTGATTATTTCCTATCATGAGGCTTTATTATATCGCAAGGACAAAGTTTGAGTTTCAATACCCATTATATAATGACATTAGATATGTAATCCTGCAGTGAGGGGAATATGCACGAGAAGAAGTGCCAGATTAATAACGTGCCAACGGTGATTTTTTGCTTCTCTTGCATAAGCACCAATCATGAACGCATGAATTGCCAATAAGTGTTTAGCAATAGCACTGAGTGACAGAGTACGCCTCAGTTGTTCAACTCATCTGAACACACTAAGTCTTCTCCAGACATTTCAACCATTTAGCTGCAACAGATAGAAGTGTTATGTCTATAGCCTTGGGTTATTTAGATATTACACACCGACATCTTTCATGGGAATACACACAAAACTGTATCCCTATCCTTCTGCAGTCAAAATCCTAAATCCTTACATCAACACAATATCCTATTCACTTTGAGATAACATAATTAGAAGTGGGTGTTTTCCCCTCCTGTAATCATGCGATCTCCTGGAGTGGCCAAAGTCAGGTTACAGTACTAAATGACCCGCTGAGCTCCAACACAACAGCATTCCTCGTACGGCCTTACTGCTCCTCTAGACCCATCTAATATGAGGCAATTACAGCCAATGAATGGACATTTTTAGACTGTAATGGAAGCTATACAGGGACCAGTTCTGAAGGGGAAAAAACAGTCTCTAACAATAAGTAAATACACTACCATACTGCTACCAAAAAACACTGCAAGATGTAGGCATCAAGCAAAGTGACAGCCCACAAAATACTGACCACAATACCATCCTTTGCTCTAGTTAATGGCCCTGCACACCCCTACAGGTGTTTCCAGTTACCTTCACTGATTAGAGTCCAGCTCAGGAGAAGGTGCGTGCATCCACGCTGGAAACTATGAGAGGTTATCGGACTACGTGCACTGATAATGCTGCGGTTGCAATGGATTTTGTCCCTCATAAGACAGTTTGACGTGTCACAGTAGGGAAAGCACAGGTGTGAATCAAACACAGCCTATACACACTGATAGTCTTGAGAGGAGGTCTAGTCAGTCAAATAAAAAAATAATTTAAGGCCCTTAAAAAGGAATTATGTTGATCCTTCCTCCACTCAATTTTTTTAACAATACATTTCAGCCATGCATACATCCATGTGCTCATTTTAAATGGGTCACATTCACCCAAATTCTACCCTGACGTCAGACCGAAAGGCTTATTGACAGAAGGAGTCATTCATGCATGGAGCTCCTGCTGTTACATGGGCCTGTCTGTGGCTTCATGTCTGGTGAGGGAAGGAGAAACGGGCAAAAACAAAAAAGAAATACGAGGATAAATAGGATAAAAAGTGTGAGAAACTGGGTCACTGTCCACACTATCTAATATGGCGTGATGAAAGTGAACAGACATGCCTTTAATCTCTCCTTTTTTATACCCGCCAGGATGCTTTAAGCGGCATGAAAAGGACAGTCCGGATACACGACACGCTGCCTTGTAGAGCAGCAGCAGCAGGACAACAAGGAAACATTTGCTCAGTGTTGCGCCAGAGATTTGAATTGCAAAAGAGTCTGCCAGCGTGTGAGGGCGAATGGTTAATATTCACTTCCCCCACTGACCCCAACATGGCTTCTGCTGGAGTTAACAACGGATCTGAGCCAAGTACATTGTAATCAAATTGAGGACAGACTACAACTGTCAGGTGAAATAAAGCAGCACACATTTACATTTAAAGCCACATTTTTGTTTTGAGTGTGTAAATTATTTCATCCCATTTAACTGTTCTTTAAAATCCAGTAATTTATTGTCCTTCAAAGCCTAGTTTAAAATCTCACTCCGTCTCTTTTACCTCTTTATACACGTCTGTCTCCATCTCATTCCTCAGACACAGACAAAGTTGTGAAATGTTGCGTCGCCTCCACATTGTCGAAAGCAGCTACATATTCAGCCATGACATTGAGAAATCTTTTAGATAACACTAAGCTACGCTTTCTGCACTCCAACACAACAAACTCCGACAACACCCGGTGTCAACATGGCCACTCTCTCTCACGTTTCCACTGTTCCACTGTCTTCCGGCAACAGGTCACATGACACAATGACAAACGGAAAGCGAAAGGTAAGTAAAATATTTAATTTCTCTGTAGGGTCCTTTCCATAATGTTGTCAGACACTTATAATAACAATCTGAGCCAGTCAGTAGGCAAAAATAAGCATTTTAGTGGATGTAAACCACCACCAGGTTGCCCCAAATGATTACATTACAGCTTGTTTAGCAGCTGGCGGCTGAAATGTTCTCCCTCAATACTGAACCAATTTCATAAATTGTTTAGTCACTTAGATGCAAAAACATGAGAAAGTATAGTCCAGGTTGAAAAATACCATAGTTATCCTTTATCTGATTGGTCCAGAGCTGACCACAGCAAACATTTTGCCTCCCACCTTGTGAGGCATAATTTGATATGGAAAAAAAAAAAAAAAAAGCACACAAAATAACAGATGGCTGGATCACATCCCTCAAGGTATCCGATTTTGCCAAACCTGCTATTTCTGACAGCCTGAGCTGTTTAATTTATGTGCAAAGCTGATGATACATCCTCACTGAAGTGGACTTTGTTGGATCAAGCTCAATTTATTGCTTTAATGCAGTTAAAAACGAGTCCAAGTTTTAGGCGGACTGTGTCTTTGGTTTCCTCACATACAAAAACAAACGTCACCGAATGTTGTCCAAAAGCTATCAGGGACAAAAGAACACCACTAAGAGCAGAATTTAAATTTCTAAATCAAGAGCCTTTGTATTACCCATCATAACTATAAAAAGTCTTAATATGGGCCCTATAAAAACTAAGGGAAAGTTTGAGTAAGTTGAGTCTCTTTGAGCCAAACATCTGACTAGCAAGGAATTTATCTCCTCTCTGCTTCTCACTCGCTCCACATCAAATCTACGGGGAGGATTTTGGCTGTAAAATGAACCTAGAATAAATTTGATTTAGTGGACAGTTTAGCGCTAGAAAAGCAAAACTGCAGCTTTAAATTTTAGGGTGCAAAGATCTCAGCTTTCGACATGTCCCTCAATGGCTTTTCCATGCCCACATGCTTACAAACCAGTGCTGCTACATTTTTAAAAACCACAAAAGATCTTTCTGGCATTAAAGCGCCAACAGCTTTCGACATTTAATTAATCTGTTCCAGGTGGAGTGAGCATTTAGCCAGTGTTGTCATTATGCAGGCCGTTATGAAGCAGATGATCAATGTAACACAGCCAACATTTTTTTCCCTGAACAGGCTGATAAGTCTCTCAACCCGAGTAATCCTGGGTAAGCGTTTCCCCTCTGAGAAGTTTGCTTTATGCTGCAGAAAGCTATATAATGAAAATAATGTAACAATGAAAAAGAAAATTATTATTTTATCCGGAACACAGCGGCTCTCTTTGTTAGCTCGCAGCGCTATTACCACGTGGGTTGTGATTTACAACATATTTCGGAGCTCTATTGAAGGAACAAAGTATGCCTATTTGTGCTGATGATAACAGAGTCCCACCTACACCCCAGGCTATAGACTGCAGGCTGTACATGTCCCATTATATCATCAACGCCTCGGCAGAGATGAAACACTTAACTTTTAATTGTTCTGCTTTTGAAACATATACAGTAACCTAATAGTACTGATCATCACGCTCAGGAGTCAAGTGATTTCTAATCTCCATTGTGTTCTCCAGCATTGAGTCTGCTGCCACCGTGGTTAATTTTTGGGGGAGCTGATCACAATGGGCTCCTTTTTACTGCTGGCAGCGCAGGTTTCCTACCTCAGAGCAGGGGAGGAAGAGAGGGGGATCAGAGGAGGAAGGGGGGGGGTTAAGGCTGTAAAATAAATTACACAGAGATTAAACTTCACCAGAAAACAGCGCAACACACTCTGGACTTTGTAACCTGGGAGAAAAAAATGGCGTGGTAGTCAGATGTGGTGCTGCTCTGAGGACGTATTGATGTGACTATTGGGGGGAACAGGGAGGAGGAATTCAGTATTTTTACTTCAACTATTATTTAGCTTTTTCTACACTGGCAATTATATACTGTATATATATTATATTTTCTATTAAATGTAAAAAAAAAATTTAAAAAAGGCCCATGGCAAGTTCTCTGAGACCAAGGATATGTCCTCAAATGTCTTGTTTTGTCCAAAGCCCAAAGATATTCAGTTCACAATGATATAAAAAGAAATCCTCTCATTTAAGAGGCTTGTTGGAAGTCAAAATTTAAAACAAATGGGTTTGAAATTATAACTTTTATAACTTTAAGGCTGCAACTAAAGATTATTTTCATAATCTATTAATCAATTATTTTTAATTAATAGATTATTTTTTGGATTAATTGTCTATTAAATGTAAAATAAATAGTGAAAAAAGGCCCATCTTCTCAAAGACCAAAGAGACACCCTCAAATGTCATACACTGTTTTATTTTCGCAACTTAGACTGAAAATATAAGTGAGTCACAACAAGGTGTCGAAGCCATTCCAGCTCTGACTGGACACACATAAAAAAAAAAGACATCAAGCCTCTACTTCCAGCCATGTCAGACAGCTGTAAATGCCTCTTTTATTAGTCAATATCACAGCCACATTACTGCATCCGTGGCCGCCGCAAGTCTCGGTGACAGCCCCTCACCCACACCTTTTCATCAGGGGCTATGAAACCTGAGAAGGCCCCCCAGCAGACCTGTTAACACGGTGTATTATGGAGGTACAGTACACACACCAACTGTCAAGCAGACACAAAGGATGAAGGGTTGCTCTGTGGTCCAAACTGCAGTGAAACAGCAACCTCTCTTCCTCTCTGTATAGATGCCTTATTTGATGCGTCAGTGACCCTGATTATCTCAACATCAACATTTCAAAACTTTAAAGTCATAATCTTACAATCACTTAAAAAGGTAAAGGTGGTTTCACATTATTCAACAGGTGCAATGTGCCACTCACACACATACCCTCATGATATATGACACTGCCACATCCCAATGAGGGTCCTATAGGGCCATACAATAGTGTAGGTGTGGTCCTGTCAGATAACCAGAATAGGCAGACAGACACACATAACCATACACACTTTCCAGCCTGCCCTCAGGGGGTCTCGTATTAGCCAGCGATAACCCTCCTTCAGCCATTTGTCTCCTTCTCGTCTATAGGACCTGAAGAGGCCTCTCTGTTCCCCTGACAAAAGAAAGAGGATCTGACAATAACTCACAACTGTAGACCAGTCAGTGGTCAAACCCAGGTAAAAATACAAAAGCCCCCTGGCCCTGCCAGCAGAAGAGAAAAGAGCTCTGAAGTAACAAATGACGAGAAGAAACTAGACAAAAGGTGGGGGAAAGAGAGCTCGGAAGGCTGTGAATGTTTTGGTGACTTCAATCAATTGTGCAGGAGGGTGTTTTGCCCTTCTAGGCCAATAACTGACAGCAAAAAAACAACAACTGACTTGTAAAAGAGTAGGAAGTAGCTGAAACCTGCATCAACCTTTTAAGTTAATATGATTTTTAGCAAAAAGTTGCATGTGTACTCATCCGGCAGTCACGGAGCAACATTAGTATTCATTTGGAGTTGTGTTTCTGGTCACCTGAGGAATTTAAGTCCAATATTCACTCTCCTTTTAGCTGTTTTGCTCTTCACAAACTCCTGAGGGAAATATCCTGCTCTTTAGCATAGACTGTTAATAAGAAGTGGATGTAACTGGACCAAAACTGTAAAGCTTCAGACCAGAATGAAAGAACAATGAGCTGAAAAACATTAAAACGCTCTGGGAAACTGCAGAGTCTCGAGATAATTCTCTATTTGGGTTTGCCACTTTGAGCAACCCCCTATCACAATTCACATTGTATATATTAATTTGAGCTATAGTTAATATAGAAATATCGATAATAGCAGTTATCGCAACCAATCCAAAATCTCAGCTTTTGAGGCACAGCTTCAAAATAACTTTTGAATCCTCCACTTCTAAGTTTTGTCATTATTAGCAAGTTAAAGTGTAATTAAATGTTCAAAAGTGATTATTTATCATCATTACAGCTACATGACTACCAGGCCTACTAACCATCAATCTATCTCATCATTATCATTAATAGACTTCAGAGAAATCCTTTCAGAGAATGCAAATGCCACGGTGACCTGACCTGTATACAAAAGCCCCATAATACGTTAGAGGAAAGTCTTTACTGTGATTATGGATATGCCGGTCATGCAAACGGTTCTTATACTGAGCCGCAACACCTTCCTTCACATCTACTACCACAAAAAAAACACAGTTAGCTCAAGTTCTACCACAATGATGTAATGTTAAAGTAATACTTACTTATCAGTGAAGCTATTCAACATCAAGGTATTTCCCTATTAATGTTTCCACTCGCAGCATACCTGCTAGTTACATCAACCTGACATTTTCCTCCTATTATTTCCCATTACTTATTAATCCAGTGGGGACATTTTAACTTGAATATGGCATCTTAAACAGACCTCTCTCTTCCTCTTCTGTGTTCTGACTCCAGAGAATCAAATCTTCCACCCTGATCTTCTTATCAGCGCTTGAAGAGACCTTCCTGCAATGATGTCACACAACCTCAGCGAACCTGAATACCTGTATGTTACGATCACCCGCTAAAACGTGCATCCATCAATCATCTTATCAATAGGTCAATTGTTTGAAAACAGAGCATGACGTCAGGATGACTTTCGTGAACCGGAACGCCTCACCTTAGGCTAACTAGCCTCCATGCAAACAGTTTGATTATTACGTTGTAGCATCACCATGATAGACCAAACTGCTAAAATATAAAGGTACTTCTGCATGACATAATGTCCTGAGCTTATCTCTAATGTCATCCTGAACAGTCTAACTTTATTACCCATTAAACCCTTGATAATAAAGTTGGTCAGCCGAGTATTTTTGACTTTGTCGCTCTACCTTACAAGCACAATCTCATTATTTTGGGGCTAAAATGTATCCCTCGTTATTCCTGTTGATTAAATCTTCCATTCTTACTAAAAACAATGCATATAAAAACCTGCTGATTCTTGATCATATCAGCTGATTAACATCTAAATAATGCTAAATCAAATGTTAGTGGTTTGTTAATATCATTAAAAATCCTCTCTTGTACCTGATTACAGCCAGTCTCAGTCAATCATTTTACCATACAATTCCCCTGTCCCTCAGGATGACTCATTCACAGCCATTTCCTTGACGCGTTTATTTTCCTGAAACTAACAATGCCAGTGAAAGCCTCACTTGGGAGGCTGGAATTACATCAAGATCACACTTCCATTACGGGAAAATGTAAACATCACAGGTAAGAAAGAATGACAGATACCAACTGTTGGATGATTTATAACTCTGACACCTTCCTGCTACATCATTGTCCATTATCTCACCCTGACACCTTCCCTGGATTTCAAAAGGAACACCATACAGAGTGACAATGATTTAATTACAGCAGGATTAGGTCATTTGGGTGAAGGTTTCTCCACCTTTTAGCTGCTTTATTTCTGTTATTTCTATTATCAATTGCCACAAGACATTTGAGGACATCATCTTGGGCTTTGGGAAACACTGATCAACATTTTTCACCATTTTATAGACCAAACAACTAATCGATTATTAAAGAAAATAATCAACAGATTAATCGACAATCAAAATAATCGTTAGTTGCAACCTTAAATCCTACCATTTTATTTAGATCACTTTCAGCAACAATTTCACAAACTAGATTTTTAGCATTTTTTGGGCTAGAGCCTCCCCAACTGAACTTCATCTAACCTTACTCACGTAGCCAAACCAGTTAGTTCATCCTTGCAGAGGTGGGCTGTGTGAAAGGTCACTGAAAGAATGTAAACATAAGAGTAAAAACCAAACACGCCAAGAGTAATTTTCCACTGTTAAAAGAACAACCAGACCTATGAAGTCAAACGACAAAACACCACAAGCAGCTCCGAACCTCTAACTAGTGCTATTTATTTGAGTCCGAAATGCCCTAAAATTACTGCACTATTCAAATTCACTCTATTTTATTGAACTGCTTTTTCTGCAGCACACCATTGATACTGTGCACACATTTAGAGGGAGAAGGAAAGAGAGAAAGATCATGTTTCAACACCCAGGGTAAGTTTACATGTATGGTCCATGGCTTTGTGACCCTACTCTATTTTATAGCCTTGCCCTTCTATTTGCTTCCATCTTTTGTTTCCGGCTTCCTTTCTTCTTTAATCTTCCTGCAAACACACACCTCCACGATATGATACATACACACCCATATGCAATGATCACCAAATGTGTGTATTGCCACGTGTGAATGTTTTGGCCTCGTGTCAACTTATCATGCAAGTGTGTCGCTGAGTACAACCATGCATTGGTGCAAGACTGTCCAAGTAGTGCAATATTAGATGAGTTTTGGATCAACAGGTGTGTAGACGTTGGATGCATGCTTTTGGGTTTGCGTGCCTCTGTGTGCCACTATGAATTGTCTGTATGTACGCATGCCTTACACCTACTTGCACATCTACTCTGCACAAACGTCTGTGTGAAGTGTCTCCAGGTCAGACTCTGTGGGTGCAGCGGAGTCGACCCAGGTCAGCAGCCTGAGCACAGGGCGTCCAGCAGCACCACCACACAGAGCGCCCAGTGTACTCCTCCTGCTCCCACCATCTGACCAATGCACTGCATGAGTGCTTCAGTTTCAGCCACAGCACAAAACACCAGTGTCTGGTTTCCACCCAGAGCACCAACAGTGCCACAGCCCGCGGCGCCTTTTGTTCCCACTTTAAATAAAACATAGTCCAGTCATTAGGTAGAAAGGCCCTCCTGTGCATAATTCAGGTGGACAGGTATCAATTTGAGGCGAGGAGATAAGGTTATGGTAGGACAATAGTGTGTTGTTCTCACAATACTCAGATTGCATAAGTAATGAGCAACACAGAAAGTATGAAAATGGCAATTATATGTGGTGATAATAGTAGTTTGGGTTGTCTCCATTCCACAGTGTCCATTACAGGGTTGCAATTAACCATCATTATTTCATCATTAATTAATCTGTTATTTTCCCAGGGCCCAAGGTGACGTTAAATTGCTTTTAACAGTCCCCATAACCCAAAGATAATTTAGTTTTACTAGAATATAATCCATTAGAAACTATTATGAGCATCTGAACGTGTATAGCTAAAGATAAAAATATTAAAAACTAGATGAGGAAGCCAACTACAATCTTAGTTAGAAGGTTTCCAACACAACAATAAAGACATTTTAATGATATTTTTTAAAGATTACAAAACTAACAATATACCTACTAAGTCAGATATTACAGAATAAATGCATTGAACTGTTAATGCAATGCTGCGTTCAAAGACACAATCAACCACTATGACCACCAACAAGGACTATAGCTCACTGCTCCCAAACAGAACTGTTAGGTATTTATTTATTTATTTTGTCTTATCTTTTATTTTATTTGTTTTCCTTGTTAGATAAGTGAAATACATGAAATGTCATGTCTCTGTCTTTGAAATTCTGACTAAACATTTCATTGTATAATTTAATTATTAATATTGTTAGTCTGTCTGTATGTGTATATATGTCTATATGTAAAATTCAATAAAAATATAGTTAAAAAAACCCCCCAAAAAAACAACTTACAAAACTAACAATATACCTACTAAGTCAGATATTACAGAATAAATGCATTAACTGTTAATGCAATGCTGCGTTCAAAGACACAATCAACCACTATGACCACTAACAAGGACTATAGCTACCTGCTCCTAAACAGAACTGTTAGGGAGCAGATAGCTTGTTAAATGATGTTTATTTTATACCCAACAAGCATTAAAACTTTTAAAAACTACCCTTGTAAAGATATGTTCCATATAACAGAGTTTCATGAAGCTATTTTACAGTAAATATGAGCAACAGGTTGACAGTACACAACCGAAACTGAGCAGCCACACTGATACTAGACGCACCTGCTGGTGTCGCCTTCACGTACCTGCTTGTTCACTTCGCTGTATATTCAACTTGTAGTCCTTGTTTCTCTCTCTGTGTTTCCTCTTAAATAAAATACATAAACTAACAGACTAAATTCACTTTCTTGTAGCTGGTTAACGTGCCTCGTCGCTCCTTGGTAATGAGCTTTTCCTTTTTTCCTCCTCTTGCAGTGAGCTCACCTTATTCCCTGGAGAGAGGAGAGAGAAGCGGATGAAAGGTAACAGAGGACCGTGTCGACCAATCAGAAGCGGCGGTGGGCGGGCTCTTTGGGAATACTCGACACCCTATTGGTCAGGCAGTGAAAACAGGGGATTTTTCTGTATTGTTTTGATGTTTCTTTGGTTCACTGGAAAAAGGCAACACATTGCTTACTGGAATAGACATGCAGTATAAGTGAATAGTCTAAGTATTAATTAAAAATTATACTTTTACATTCTTTTATTTGTTTTTATCTTATGCATTTTGTGCTCTTTTATCTTGCTTTTATATATGTAAAGCACTTTGAATTGCCTTTGTGTATGAAATGTGCTATATAAATAAACTTGCCTTGCCTTGCCTTAATGCTGTCACGGAACATATTTTAAATATGATAAGTAATAGACCCTCAGAAGGGAATGGATTCTTGTTTTTGAAAATCTTTTTATTTTATTTATTATTTATTTTCTATATATTTATTTTCTGTTCATGTGTATCTTCATTTTGTTAGACGTGGCATTTAACTGTTCAATTGTATGATTGATACAGTGAAGCTGTATATTGATTTTGGCCCTGTAAGAAAGGGAAAGGTTAAGAGAGAACGGGTGGGTGTGTGGGGTATGTTGTTTGTTAAAGTAAATCCTGTATTGAATATATTGCATTATAATGCTGATGTTCGTATAACAGAAAAACAATAAAGACATTGTTAAAAAAATTAAAAAATTAAAATATGATAAGTAAAAACTGACAAGAGGAAATAAAAATAAAATGTGAAAGTGAAAAAAGCAACAGTCTACTTAAGAGTTAATGTTTTCAGGGATTGAAAGGAGCTAATCATTTCTAAGAGTCTCTGCAATGCAAAGCTATATAAACTACTTTGAATACCTTTGTTTCATGCACAGAAAGATTAACTAAGCACCATCTAGTGTGTGTTTTTTTTGTTGTTTTTTTGTTCTTCTTTGAGGTATTTATTTATTTTGTCTTATTTTTTATTTTATTTTATTTGTTTTCTTTGTTAGATATGTGAAATACATGAAATGTCATGTCTCCCTTTCTTTGATTAGGTAGGACAATAGTTTGTTGTTCTCACAATACTCAGATTGCATAAGTAATGAGCAACACAGAAAGTATGAAAATGGCAATTACATGTGGTGATAATAATAGTAGTTTGGGTTGTCTCCATTCCACAGTGTCCATTACAGGGCTGCAATTAACCATCATTATTTCATCATTAATTAATCTGTTATTTTCCCAGGGCCCAAGGTGACGTTAAATTGTTTTTAACAGTCCCCAAAACCCAAATATAATTTATCCATCTGCAACCGCTTATCCCGTTAGGGCCCCCCAAATATAATTTAGTTTTACTAAAATATAATCCATTGGCAACTATTAAGAGCATCTGAACATATATAGCTAAAGATAAAAAACATTAAAAACCTATTAGATGAGGAAGCCAACTATAATCTTAGAAGGTTTCCAACACAACAATAAAGACATTTTAATGATATTTTTAAAGATTAAATAAACTAACAATATACCTACTAGGTCAGATATTACAGAATAAATGCATTAACTGTTAGCAATGCTGCGTTCAAAGACACAATCAACCACTATGACCACTAACAAGGACTATAGCTCCTAAACAGAACTGTGAGGGAGCAGTTAAAGCTTGTTAAATGACGTTTATTTTACTCCCAAAGAGCATTACAATTTTTAAAAACTACACTTATAAAGATTATAAAACTAACTAACTTACAAAACTAGTTTTTTTTTTTTTTCTTCTTCTTCTTCTTTGAGGTATTTATTTATTTTGTCTTATCTTTTATTTTATTTGTTTTCCTTGTTACAAAGTCTCTCTTTCTTTGAAATTCTGACTAAACATTTCATTGTATAATTTAATTATTAATATTGTTAGTCTGTCTGTATGTGTATATATGTTTATATGTAAAATTCAATAAAAAATATTGTTTAAAAAAACAAAACATTTTTTTTTCACCAGGCATTATTATTCATTTATTATTATTATTATTATTATTATTATTATTATTTTATTATTTTATTATTTTATTATTATTATTTTTTTATTCAATGTCAGACAGATTGGAACAGGTGCTTTAGGTACATATTATATATATATATATATATATTTCATATATTTAGGGCAGGGTCACAATATGTTCCAATTATATACATGCCATATACAATATAAAAATTACAGTCATTTGGAGAGAAGCATTTTTGATAAAGTGGCAAAAAAATTAAGGCAGATGTGATTTTGATCTAGTTTCATTTTTATTTTTTTTCTAAAATGACAAATTGTCTCCAAATAGAGTGCAAAGACTATTCGTAAACTGTAAACTGTGTTGTACATTTTTCTCTGTCATTAAATCACCTATCCGACCGTAAAGCCATCTACTATATTGGTGAATGCTTGTTTGTTTTTTGCAAATAACTGTTTGAGATGTTGTCATTGTTGCAATGTAAGTGATGCCATTGCAATCATAACCATCAACAACAATAATCACAGTGATGATGAGGCTGAAATTGATGGGACAGCAATGACAGTAGCAACTCATGACCACTTGGTGGCAATTTATTCACTGAGAACTGAAGCATATAGGCTGGCCTGTTGTCAGTCTGTTGTATCCTCTATATAAAAAAACTATGTGAAAAGGGACTTCAGCACACTCCAAATAGCAGTACTTATGTAACTAAGTACATTTACTTAAATACTTTACTTGTTTGTTTTTTCATTTCATACCGCTTTATACTTCTACATCTCAAAGGGGAATATTATACTTTTTACTCCATTAAACATTTATTTAACTTCTGTAGTTACTTTGCAGATGAACCTATGATAAATAAATCCTATGATGAGTTAATAAAATACAATGCATTGCAAAAGGTTAATCTATGTACAACTGTATGTAAAATAAAACGAGCGACGCCATAAAATGTTGCTTATATATTTATGTCATTAATGATAATCCAATAATACTCTTGCTACTTTTTCTGCACAAGCACTTTTACTTTTGATAGTTAGTATATGCTTTAGCGAATATTTATGTACTTACTAAGTAATATTTTGAATGCAGAACTTTTACACGTAATGGAGTATTTATACGTTGGCTGTAATCTAGGCAGTGATTTTGAGTCTTTGTAGCTGTTAGTTGCTTTAAAAACATATCAAGGAGCAAAAGCTGACATTTGCTGCTTATAGGCAATCAATCAATATGATAGAAATTGGAGTATTTGTCCACTTAATTTCCAGTTGTGCTCCCAAAACATCTTAAATTTCGTGGGAAAAATAATGTTTTTGGCCTCTGGTATCACTACGGAGCACATGAGGATGCACACGTGGGTTCTGTTGAGTTACAGTGACTGTAAACAATACTATATTACCTGTTACATCACCTTGGCCAAATGAAATATCAGGTTTAACAGGTTCGGACTTGAGATGCCTCAAGTGCTCTTTTGCTCTAAAACTAAATAATCTCATGCTGCTAAAATAAAAATGAGTAACACTCCATTAAACATATCCATATATATTTTATTCTCAATACGGCAAAATACAAAGAATATTCAGGACAGACTCTCATTAGTCACAATTAATACTCACTTCACAAGAATGCTTTAAATTACATAACCTAAGTTTGAAGATCAAACTCAATGAGTACCTTTAATCATATTGCATCCATCATATATAGTATCTCTATCATCAGTTCTCTTAAAACTAATCCAATTTAGACTATTGTACATAGTGTATGCTGCTGGTCTCACTTTTAGAGACGACTTTTAGAAAACAAGGTGTTATACAACATACTGTATAAACTGCTACAACTGTTTTGACCTGTAGAGAAATACCTCTGTTTCAAAAGACATGTTGGACCAATTGTTCAAAAGGGACACATAGTAAATACATCTCTCTCGCTCTCGTGAGGAGGAAACAGACGTGGTTTTACACAACAGACTGTACACACCATCCATCCATCCATCCCATGAGATCAACAATGTACATTTCATGAAAAGTACACGCCGTATCCGTATCAAATACAGAGAAGACAAAATATTCGCACTTGGATCTAGAGACATTAATGATTATGTGGCGACCGTGATACTGCGAGACAGTGAAGCAGGAGACAAAGTATACGAGCACGGTAAGAAAAAGACTGAGAAATCAATTTGATATACAGTGTTAAGAGACTGGGACGTACTCTGTAACAGCTTGGAAGAAGAGAACACAAAAAGCCCATAAGAGGGGAAAAGAAATGTGCATAAAGTATCTCACAAAATGTATTTACAGCATTTTTTAATTTCAATAAAAATGTCAACCTGTAGTAGAAATTCACCCTTAAAGAAATGTTATATTTACAATTTATACATTTGTATTTAAATAGAAACATGCAAGTGTTAACATCTTCCTACTGAATGTCAAAAAAACTCATCTTACCCTGGATTCTTTCAAGTTAGAATTAATATTAATTACTACTTACAATGAAATCTCATTATGAACAACCCCCGATACATTTACATCTTCCCATTTCATAAAATGGTACTCCTTAAAATGGCAAAATAGAAAAAAATATTAAGCAAAAGGGGCAGAAAAATAAATAAGTGTGAGTAGCAAACTGTTAAAAATTACTCTAATGCTAAATTTTGTACATTTTGACTACAAGATAGTGTAGGGAACACAAGGCGCGGACCTGTACTTACAAAGTGTACCAGTGTATGAAGACATTGACTGGGCTGGCTAAACCCACAGAGGAATTCCTATGAGAAAAGTGGCCTCCAGCTTTAAGTACAAAATGGCTCAAGCCATCTGTGTTTGGTTATAAAAACAGATCTATATACACATATATACTAAACCAGTACACAAAAATTGCAAAAGCTAAAGGCATTGGACACTTGAGTTCAACAGGTTTCTCACTGAGGCGGAAAAAAACAAAGTGGGGGAATTTAAATCCCAAGCCAAAAAATTAAAGTTTTTCCACAGAAACGGATCCTTTTTTTTTTTTTTTTTTGTAAAAATCCTGCATAGATTAAAATAATACCTCCTCTGGCTTTCTCTTTTTCAAGTGCCAGAGGAAATAACAGTATCCCCTCCTACAGTAAAGGCCAGGGAGCCAGTGAAGGAAAGAAAACACAAAAAAAAAAAAAGGTCAAACCTGGGTCAAATAGTACAATTCTTAAGATTTGTCTTGAAATGAAGGGACAACAGAGTGGTGCTGGGATGAGGACTTTTTTGTAGGCCAACCAGGAAGTTGGCATCGCCCTGGGTTCCCTCAACAAATTGGATTTTTCCATTGGACTTTGGTTCATTACAGAAAATAAACTCTGTGGCAAACACACGTTTATGATACTCAGCAAGATAATCTCCACAAATGAACACCACTTTTATGAGTTTTGAAGGGTAAATGCAATCGGCAGGAGTAAAAAAGTAAGGCTGTAAACGAACTACACCACGGTTGCATGAGCGCGAGTATACGCAACGAGGTTGTAAAGGCAGACGAGTCGGTGTGATGACATTTAGTAGTCTCATTTAGCCACTTGTTAGCAACCGCCTCTTTAAAGACACATTAAAGCTTCAAAATTCATAAGTGGGATATTATTATTATTATATATATTAGATTTTATGTCATAGAATAGAATAAAATAAAACGTATCTTAAAGGTCCAGTGTGTAGGATCTGGCGGTATCTAGCAGTGAGGTGAGGAGAGTGCAACCAAGTGAAGCCTCTACCGTGTGCAAAGCGTGTTGGAGAGCTATGGTGGCCGACGCGAAAACACAAATGGTCCTCTCTAGAGCCATTTGGAGCCGAGCCAGTGCGTACAGTGTGTGTGTGTGTGTGTGTGTGTGTGTAAGTGGGAAGTGAGTGGTGAAGCAAGAGAGGGAGAGAGTGGCGGCGACAGGAGTGAGTAACGTTATCGAATCCGGCCCAAGCAGGAAAAGTTAATACAGTCTGGTTTGGCGGTGTAACATGGCGGAATCCATGAAGAGAACTCGCTCCCTATGTCGATATAAACGGCTCATTCTACAGTAACAAACAACAATTCTTATTATCAGGTGATTATACACTAAAGAAAACATACTTATTAATACTATATTCCATTTCTGCCAATAGATCCCCCTGATTGTTACACACTGGTCCTTTAAGCTTGTGTTAACCACAGACCTTATTTAAGGCATCTAACTAAAAACCCTTACATCCAGACGAGGGAACCGGACGTGCTAAAACTCATTTCTGGATTTTAGGACTCATTCCTGCACCACTCTATACACACATTTATGCTTGAAAGTGGAAGAAAAGTGCCAGAAAGTTACAAACAATCACAGGTCTGGAACTTTCTGGCACTTTCCTCTTGTCCAGCTGCCAAAACTAAACCAAATTAACCAAACCAAATAGTTCTCATGTATACTATTTGACCCAGGCTTTAATATTTCCAGCATGTTTTAGTGGGAAATGGGCTTAAAAAAAAAAGAAAAACACAAAAAAAGGACAGTCCTTCATGTCATTGACGTTACCAAACACCCAAATATCAACTGAAATATTGGGTGTAAAGTTAACGTCTTCATTCAAAAAACAACATTTCCCTCGATGACAACCAGTGATTTTAAATAACAGAAATGTTCACATCAGGACAGCTGGCATACACCGTTACTCTCTACCTTGCCTAACAACTAGCTGACACGTTTCTTATCTACCGTCTTGTAATATAAGTATGATTAAAATTTAAATAGGAAAAAAAAAAAATGACATATACAAATACTTTGCATCTCATAACCCTCGGTTCAACCCTGTTTTAAAAGAATGCATTTGAAAAGTTATACTTCTGCTTGGCCAGAGGAAGAAAGAAAAAACTGCTTGGTATATAAATAAAATCTTTATTGGCCGTTATACTTCTTTTTTCGAAATATATAATAATAGATTTAAAACTCTTTGTTCTATAAATGCAACACTGATGAGTTTGCCTCTCTAAAGTCTTTCCTTCCAGATGAATTTTGTTGTGCCAAATTAGTAGTGACTAATATAACTGCAATATAAATAACTGCATTGTGTGTGTGGAAACTTCAATACTTAAGACACTCCCTGCTGTTCCTTAGAAAAATACACTCTGAACAAACACGGGGAATCGAGAAAAAAAAAGAGAAGAATAACACTGTCTGGAAGTGACTCATCCTCGAGGAAATTTCTCAATGAACAATGTAGCAACATTTCATAGGAAGAGACGTGTTTTCTGGAGCTTCAAAGACAGCAAATCTCTTAGAGAGAACATTAACGTGATCAATTTTATTAAGGCCAAAAGTCTAAAAAGCCCCCCGCTAGCGTCCCCTAGAGGCCACGCTGCTCCTTGTATCAAACCGGATCACATTGGTTTGAACACATTTTTAGCAGGGCTAAAAGTAGTTCATGATTCTGGAAAATAAAAATGACCCTTTTAAAAACGTATACACTGATTGATAAAGAGAACATTTATAAATATGTGTGTGTCAGAAGTATTTATCTGCTGTGCACAGTAGCCCTTCCTACAGTCCGTCCTTAAATCTTGCTCCAAGATCCAGCTTTAGCGCCTCAAGTGAAAGGTAGATCGAGATGATCGCTTAAATTTGTGGCCATCTTTGCTATAAAATACCTTAAAACTGAAAGACTGCAATCAAAAACAAATGATGCCAGCTTCCGTTAACTGCTAAATGTTTTTAAAATGCATAAAATGAGTTTTTAAAAAAAAAAAAAAAAAGAGGGAAAAATGAAAAATGTATTCAGATATGACGGGTGGCTGTTTGTTTTCCTGTCGCTCACATACAAGGCACAAAAATGATAAAGAGAAACCTTCATTTTAAAGCACCTTTGGTGTTTATGGGAGGTACTTTGGTGAAACAAAGTGAAATAAAAAGTTAAAAGCCAAAGTAGCCTAAAAACCAAACCCCATTTTTTAAGCGTCAAATAACTCACCCAGCGCCTCCATGCCGAATAGATAAAAACCTTCAGAGATTGTAAGAATGCCGATATATGAAGCATGGCGGTAAGCTCTGTTTTGTTCCTGTGCTGCAGTTTGAATGCGTCTCCCTGTGTGGTGCTGTCAACGGTGTGAGATGCTCTAGGTTGCTCAGTGTTTTTGGCAAGCTGGTGTAGAAAATGAACACAGTGTTGGAGATATGTCTGAGAAGTTCATCGTTCGTTCGTGTGTGTGTGTGTGTGTGTGGGTGGGTACAGTACATCATTGTATGTTTGTCTGTCTGCGAGGGCATGCGTGTGTGTCTTTGAGCACATGTTGCTGAGGTGCGTGTGTGTGTGTGTGTGAAGTGGAAGCAGCGAGCAGGGAAGTGGAGTCCTCGCTAGGGAATAAGCTTTGCGTCCAGACGTAGCCAGTGGAGGCCCTGCCGTGTGTAACGCACCAGTTCTGTCATGCTGCTGGTGTTGAAGATCAGAGGACCCATCACCTTGTCCAACTCCAAGAAGAATTCTGGGAAAACAAAAGACACGGTGAGAGGCGTTAGTTTAAAAGCCAGCGACTCAAGGCAAGCTCAAGGGGAGACGAGTGAGATCATTTGTATTTGCATTATCAGCATTTTCTGTTCACTATTTTTAATAAGCAATTAAAAAGGTAGGGATGGTAGAGTTGCTCAAAAACAAACTCAAAACTCATTATATTACAACAATCAAATCAAATGCTCTGACAAAAAAGATAAATAAGAGAAAAATCTGGTATCTGTGGTCTGGAGTAGTAAAGTTTGCCATCTTGGTTCCGACTACGGAGCCATGAGGTTCAACTCGACGTGATTGGTTGATGCCTTTATTCGCAAATCAACCTTGTTTCGGAAAAAAATTGCGTTTTTTTTTTTGCCGTGTACTATTTGTGTTCTGTGTGAAAGTACTCATGACAAAAACAATTCATGTTTAAGGCCTTAAGATATCTTAAAATTGTACGTTATGACCAACCAACAGTTCAAAACCCCAAAATATTAAATATAAATTTCACAAATTCTGATATTTAAGAAGCTGAAACTAGCATACTGTATATTTGTTTGATAAATGAAGATTAATCAATTTAAATGATTAATTTCCTGTCGATCAGCTAAACGTTTCAGCACGAACTAGAACTGCTAGTTCAAACAAATAAAAAATCAGCTGAGTACATAATGGGATTCAAAGCTCAAAGCAAAGAGAGATAGATAAAATACAGTACAAAGGTAACAGGGAAAGTAAAGGGGAAGACACACAACTAAAGTCTCAATTAAATGGTCAGACTGTACTTAATTTTGAAACTAAAAATGCTGGAATATTTAACATTAACCTGAATATGAGTACCAGTTGCTACACAGGCTAAAACAATTTCGTACACAAGTCATAAAAAGCAAAGGACAATGCTATTATATTACAGTATTTTGAATGAGTCCCTGGTGGGTGTAATACTGATACTTTACTGTATTGTTATCTGTAGGGAATTTCCCTTTTTGATTTGGTCCCCCGACCTGTGTGCTGCCAATTTTATAATGAAGTATTGATTTGTCCCAGAACATGCTCCGTTTTAAGATAGTTTACCTTTCTGCTCCTTGGATAGTTGCTCCGCCTGGTCCCAGACCTCGGTGGCGAACAGGAAGTTGGAGGTGACCTGGACGTAGCTTGCAGCCATCTGGTGGATACGCTGAGGTATGGTCACAGACGAGCTGGCGCTGCTGGTGCTGGTGACTGCCGAGTAGCCGCCGCCCGTGCCCGGTGACAGTTTGGGAGACACTGGAGAGGGCATACCCGCCGCCTTGCTGCTTTAGGAAAGGGAAACGAGCAGACATGGTTATGACAGTGCTGGTACTGGTTTCGAAAGTGCCTAGACTTCTAAAAAAACACCTGTGACCGCATGACAGTTAAATATACTGAACACTAAATACTGCCCAGTATGACTCAAACTGTTCTTTACAAAAAGATGCAAAAACAGGTGAAATTACAGCAATAAGTCAAAGTCTATAACTGTTAGGAAAATGTCAAACTAATTTGCAGTACTTTCTGTCAACATTCAACACTTGTGCAGGAAACACAGATGTCTCCTTTAAAATGATGTTTAATCTCCAAACAGCAAAGACTTACTTTGCCATTCCAGGAGAGGGAGCCTGGGTGTTACTCAGAGAATTCTGTCAAAGCAAATGAAGGGAAGAACATTATGTACACAGCATGTTACACATTCACAGGGGAAAAAAAACCCACCACATACATGGTATTTATTCTGTGTTTCTTTGGTTTTGAAGGTTTGCCAAGCAAAACTTGATTTCAGCTTGTAGGAAACATGAAGTACCTTCAAGTGTTCGGTGAGTGTTTTGGAGTATTTCAGTGCGCTGTCTTTCCTTAGCTTGAATAACCGCAGGTAGAGGAGAGACTGGCATCGTAGGCTGGAGAGATGTTACAAAACAGATGTTACAAAGTGCTTCACAGGACAATAAAAGCAGTTCAATAAAGTAAAAAATATGGTAACTGTTAAAACAGAACATATCAATAATAATAAAGTGGTAAAATGGTAGAACAAGGTGATAAAAAAAAAATTTATATATATAAATACGGGAAGTGCATTCCAGAGTTCAAATAGGTTCATATTGATCTAAACCTTGACCAGAGATAGGTGGACTGCTTAAATACACAACATAAATAGCTAGGAGTATGAGGACTTTAGGTTGAAGGTTAAGGACAGGACGACACCTCTTGAACATGAAATCCATCACCGTACCTCAGAGAGCGTACTCACCAAAGCACAGCGAGCCTCTTGTCTGCTGAAGTAGCATCTGGGGCCAGGTAGTTTTTTAACTTCATAGTGTATCTGAACGAGCAGACAGAACAAATGTTTAGTTTCTAGGAGAACCAACTACTTAAGTCATTATAGAAACAGTTTTTATTTCAGTGCAAGTTACATTTAATACACTGACTGTTTAAAAGAGTACTCGATAGACCAGGAGTCTCCAACAAGTACCTCGCGAGCTACCAGTAGATAAAAAATATAAAAATTGACGCAGCGGAATCTGAGATATTGTCTTTTTTATTCCAAACATTCCTCTTCCTTGTTCTCTTCCTGGCGCCTACATTACCCACAATGCAACTCAACCACAGGCATTTAATTTGGATATTTGGGTGGAGCAGCTAATGTAGCCCTAAGCCCCAAACGGAGGTGAGGAGCAGGATGCAGAGTTCTGGTTAGCTCACTTCTGTCTAACTGTACACCTCCGGGTTATTTTCATTTCCAAACGCGTCGTCTTCAGGCCCAACGGTTGCTACCTAATGCAACATCACTTCAGGCAATTCACATATGCAGTAGTGTTACCCAAGACCTGTAACCTGACTCTGATGTGTACAAATGGTGCAGTTCCATTTTACATTGTGACAATGATAAATGGTGTTCAGTTTGTCCTTACTTGATGAGCTCCACCGTTTCAGCATACATGGGGAAGGGAGACTTTGCCTCCTGGGCGCTCTTCTCCAGAGCATTACCACATTCAATGAAGGACACCACGGCGTCCAGGTAGTACACTGCCTTCTCAAAACGGTCCAGCTGTAGAAGAAGGGAACAGGGACACAACAATAAAATCTCTGTTGGCGGTAGATCCCGAGTTAGTGAGCAGTCTGCTACTGCATTTCTTTCTGAAACTGTCACAGCAGTGCACGAATAAATGCTCTTCACATGAACGAACTTTACGAGAGGGAGACTTTTTTGGATCCATCGACTGGATGCCTTAAAGTATCCTGGTCTTAACAAGGATATAGGCTTTAGAGAGCACTAAGAAAGAAAAGGGCTTTGGAAACTTTGTGTCTGAGGTAAATTTCCCAGTTGATACAATAAATACTATACAAATCACATAAATGTCAGCAATAAATGGAAATATGTGTTCCTATATCTAGCATTAATCTCTATGAAAGCCTCACCAGGATGTTGTTAAACAACCTCTCCTCACTGCTTTGCATGCAGCAACTGACACTGCGACATCTCATTACATATGTAAATAAATAGGCATCAGGTTTTTGCTCTTACCAGTGCATCTGCATTGTGTTTAAGTTTCTTGGCCTCTTGTAAGTAGTGATCTGCCGAATGGACCCTGAAAAAAACATTATTAACAGGTCAAACAAGGTTCAATCTCTGAAATATAAAAAAAAGCTTGTGTAATCGCTCAGTGTCTGCATACATTTCCTCTTAGAACAAGACCTGTGTTAGATTGCACCAGCTATTAAAAAAAAATCCATCACTAAGTTTGAAGGTGAAGTCTTTCCTAAGTTCTTGGTAACCGACTACTTAAGAAATGTCTTAGCCAATACAAAATGTAGTAATGTGTAAATTGGTTACTACGAAACATGTATACTGTCCAAACAGCAATCAACTTCGTAAACAGGATGTGACACTACTGTATCATCACAAGCTACCATAACTTCCAAAAATAAGCTTACAGATGCTATTTACTCTCATAAATTAGCAAGTAAACAATAAAATAAGGTACCTCTGTAAGGTTAACAGTACAAAACAAGATATGATTTTTATCATAGTGTTATCTAAAACTCTTAGCTCACTTAGAAAACCCTTAATTTAGAACTAGACGTTTGAACATAGAAACAGCTGGTGCAACCGGCCCCTGGAAACTATACATAAAAACAACAAGATCCTTATTCTTCTATTAAACCAAACCCCGAAACAGACACAAAAATAAGAGGCACGACTGTTGTTTCTTTACCTCGGCATGAAAAGGACACAGATTCCCAACAGAGAGCCTTTTAAAATGGAAATTTTACGTCATCTCTCCTGCATGCAGCCACATCTATTCATGACCTCCCCGAACCTCCTACAGCTTTATGCATCAAAGGCAACCCTAGATCCCCACAGCAGTCCTTTCTGCATACCCTGCTGAGGGGTTATCCACAGTGGAAAGAGCTCCTCTTACCTGTCCTCAAACACCAGCTTGGATCTCGTAGACTTGGAGCCGTCCGTGGAGAGCGGAGGCACAGCCAGCTGGTTATCGCAGCCCTTTGAGGATTTCTCCTGCAGAGACAGCAAGCGAGGGGGAATAAAGTTTCAGGGAAAAAAAAAACAGGGGGCCTGGTGTTTGAAGTGGAGGATAAAATGGAGAAAAGGGTGTCTGGAGGTAGAAATGTTTCGCGCTGTATGGATATACATATGCCTATATAGAAGCTATGTTCTCGACCAGAGGGTTATTTAAGTTCCCCGGGGGAAACACTGCACAGTTGGCAAACATGATGAAAGGTTGCACTTGTGCTTCCCAGTATCCACAATGCTTGCCAGGTATTCACGCAGGCAGCAAATGCCCGGCGATAAGGTTACTCGCGCTCACCTTGCCATCGCGTGTGCTGCGCCCCTTGTCCTCTCCTTTTCTGTGTTTGGAGGTGGAGTTGCCCTTGGTGCTGTGGCTCCCCTCCTTCCCACTTCCTGTCCCGCTGGACAAAGAGGTGGAGGACTGGCTGACTGTCCTCTTTCGACTCGGATGCTCTGCCTTGGGCGTCCGCTGGAGCCCTGACATGGATGGAGAGGGGACTGGCTCCTCTTTCTTCTCCAAAGATCTCTTAGACCTGACAAAAAACAAAACCAGCTTTGTTGCAGTACTGTCCTCTACATCACAAAATATTAACACTCAAAAGATTAAATATTAACATCTGGATCAACACTAAGATCGTACCGGAGATGTCATTATCATAAAAGGTTAACAGGTGCAGCTTAAAGAGGCTGCAATGTAATAAACAAGCCACGTCACTGAGCCTTTATGCTTTGATTTTATAACGCTCACTAGAGTTTATAGGGTTGAATTGTAAGAACAGAGAAAAAAGAAATCTGGCACGCTTCATTTTGCCTGTAAAGAAATTACGTATTACTGTCACACCAAGTGTTCCCGGTGTGCAGAGGGTTTTACTGTGAATGATAATCAGGAGGAATAAGGGAGAATACCCACTCTTTACTGCTGTTTTTATGATGAGATAGAGACTTCTCCTCTAGCTTGCATCGCTTGTTCTCTGGCTTGGTGCCTTCTTCGTCGTTCTGAAAAGAAAATTAAAAGACACATTAAAGGATTTATTGGGGTTTGTGTGATTTGAAGAAAAATTAATTTGCAACCTTGCATTTGAGTTCTCTCTGGAAGATACAGCACAACTTTCTGCCAACACTTAAAGGTTACACCTCAACATATAACTTAGATCCTCTGGTAGTTTCGCAGCTATGATTTAATAACAAAAAGCACATCATCTAATGGCAGGGATTCCAGATCTGGATCTCCACCAAAATTGAATCAATTGTTCCTTGGTTTAAAAGACATTTTCTTGCTTTAACGGAAATCTGTTTGGAGGTTATTTTAAGAGATACAAAAGAGGTATCCTGTTGGAAGAAAACTAAAGTGGAACAATCTTAACTTCCCCGATGAAAGTAATTACAAAAAAAAGATCCAAATCTCCTCACTCATTCCCTCACCAGCCAAAAAATAAATGGTAATCTATTGATTGGCTGATAGATTTTGGAGTCCAGCCACAGTGGCAGGTAGACAAAAAAGTTAATTTCCAACACTAAACATAACCCTCTAAAAATCATTGTTTAAGTGAAAGAAAATTCATAAATTTTACTCTTCTTAATGGGAGACACCCAAGGTGAATTAAACTTAAATTATTAAATAAATAATAAAATATAAATCATTAAATTAAAATGTTAACCAATAGATATCACAATGAAACTTCCCCAGTTGATTAATTAGATTAAAACAAATATGTTTTTGTATTACAAGTTTTCTGAAATTGTATGTTTAAATATGCAAATGAGGCATCATCTTATTAAATATGTGCTAATTTGCATACATTTCCAGAACAGAAATCTGCACATTGGATAAAGCCAGGTTCAAAATTCTTGTTTCATTTTGTTGTCATATTAGAGTCAACAGTTTTTAGAGAAGAAATTTCTCTTTTTATCACTCCATAAATCAGAAAATACCTTCAACAGCCATAAAAAAAAAAAAAAATTGCTATGTTTTTAGGAATAAATGTTCTGTAAATGAGGCTATAAATGATATATGAACAAACTCCTCAGTAAAAGCCTTCAGAATCTGAGAAAACAGCCTTTAAAGATGTGGATTGTAAAATTCCATACATTTTGAAAGACACTATATATAAATAGGGTAGAAAATTCTTAACTAATAAATATCACAATGAAACTTCCCTAGTTCATTTCTTGAGTTAAGATAATTCATTTTGTATATTTATATTTCAATATGCAAATGAGGCATTATCTAATGCTAACTTTTGGTGAATTTAGGAGAAATCTAAAGACGCAAATAGACTAAGTAGTAAAATAAACACCTAAATGTGTGTTTTGGATGTTTTCTTTCAACTAGTCTGAAAGAAAACATGTTATGGAAGCAAAATCTAAAATTGACCAGTGCATGAAAAGCAATGCTTTTGCTTTTAGTGTCTCCCCTAAAAGAGAGAAATACAGTTTAAGATCAATCAAAGCAGCAGAGAGTGGAGAAAAGGATTTTTCTCTATCAAGTCTCATACCTTGTGTTTCCTCTTGGCCTTACTCGAGCTCTTCTCAGAGCTCTGTTTGCTTAAGTCTTTGCTGTCCCGGTCTAGAGAGTCGTCTCTCTCCACTTTTATCTCTGCAAGCTCCTTGAAGGGCCGCCCTGGGATCCTAGACAGCAAGCTGAGATCTGTAAGAAATGGGAAGGAAAGGGAAGGGTTTAATTCGATCCAAAGAAAATAAAAGCTTCAGGAGTGTAAAACAAGTGCACAGAACACAGAGAGCAGCTTCGACTAACCTATCTTCACTAGTAAAACCTGCTGCTGAGGCTGCCTTGCAGGGTAGCGTTCCTCAGGGTCACTGAGTGGAGACAGCAGCTCTTTTTCTTCCATTGGAGAAAACACACACACGGGGGTCCTGATACTCTCCGTGTACTTGGGCGTCTGCGACGAGGATGGGATGCTTTCGTTCCCCTCGGAGTCTGACGACGAAGAGTCCGTATCGACAAACTCCCGAGACTTCTGGGAAGTCTTGGTGGGCGCCTTGGCCTTGCGTTTATCTGCGGTGGTGGTGACGGCGGCCGCGGTGGGCCTCGGTGAGGATTTGGGTTCTTTTTTGATGCTTGGTTTGCGGGAACCCTTAGTAGCAGCTTTGGCTCGATGAGGTGGTATCTCCGGCGCCGGCTCACTCTCTACCCTCAGACCTCCCTTTGGTTCCTCCACCACTGGGGGCTTCTCTGACTTTTTAGGCTGTTTTTTACCCACACTCCTTCGCGGATTTGTGCCGCCCTCGCTCTGGGCGGGGGATTTTTGCCGGCCACGGCCACCCTCTGCACCCTTTTGTGCCGCCCGTAGGTCCCTGCTTGGGGTGGGTGCCGTTGAGTCTTTTGAACCCCCTCCCTGGCTGCTATAGCCGCGTCCTGAGCCGTTATCTCTGCTCTCTTTCTTGCACTTGGTTGGAACATTATTGTCCACTGGAGAGGCCGGGGAGAACTGCTTGGCCTTCTTGAACCAGTTGTCCAGCTGCCACTTGTTGGCCATCGGTTGTTCAGGCTGAAGGGGAGCAGGAGAACACACAGACGCAAGATTTTGTGTTAGTGAGTGCTAATTGTTTTATGTACGTTAGGGCTGTCAAAGTTAACGAAATACTTGACAAATCTCCCTTTAAGGTACATTTTGAACAGATAAAAAATGTTTGATTAATTTGCGATTAATGGCAATTGACTATGAACAATCATGGGATTAAATATTTTAATTGATTGACAGTCCTAATGTATGTATGAAATCCTAGACAAACATTTTTAAAAAATCTAAAAAAGATGGTATTGTGTTCAGAAGAACAATGAATACCATGTAACTATTGAAACCAAAAATAAGCGTGGACAGAGCACGGAACAGTTGAAAATAATGGTTGATTAAGTACCAGATCATCACTAAGTAGCACTACAGCTTTGCACAAAGTTACTGGTAAGTCAGTACCTCAGGAGAGGCGGGCCGCGGTGGCTCATTGGCTTCGCTGTCCGTCGTGCTGCTTTCGCTCTCGCTGTCGGAGCCCGAGCTGCTCTCTGAGCCGCTGTGGCTGCTGGAGTCGTCCCTCGACTGCTCCGCTCCTTCACTGTTATTGCTGTTGTTACAGGAAAAGTCAAACAGCAAAAATTAGTCAAACTGTATTATATTGTGTGCAAAAGGTGTGCAGTACATGTTCAGTCATGTTTACACACTGAAGGATGCATACAAACAACCCCATCATGTTGTGTGTTTTAATTTAAATCCCGTCTACAATTTCAGGGACACATCTTTGCTTGAAGTGAATATTTGAAGAGTTAAATGCGCTGATAATCTCTGGACGGCAACACTTTTATAGCTGAGGATTATTCCTAACCACTACATATAGATAATATTTTTCCAAACAGTTCCATATTTGATTTGTAATTTGCACATATAGCAGCTGTGTTTTTGCAGAATTGTGATTGGCCTCACACTGCAGTCCTTGTCACTGCTAACACCCACTGTTGTGCTTTGGGAAAGGTGTCAGACATAATGTGTGCAGAGGTTGATGCTATCCCCTGAGATCACACACCACTCTGCATAGACGCCCTGACCAACAAACAACTGCAGCGACAAGGACCAGAATGAACTGGAAGCTGCACTGCAAGGAACTGAACCCAGTGCAATTTTTAAAGTGGTAAACATGTGCAGATTGTTGACATATTCTTTCAAATTTCAGGACTTTCCTATGATGGAGAAACAAATAATATCTTAATCATTAACAAATACTTGAAACAATACAAGAAAAAAATATATAAAGAAACCCTGTAAGGAGTAATTCAATAATCCCAAACTTAATATGGTCTCCCTTTAACATTTCCCCATTTTTTTAGTTTTAAAAACACCTAACATCCACTGATTAATTATTTGATATTTTGATATTATTTTATCAAAAACTCAGTATTCAGATTTCACAAAAGTAAATTTCCTGTGCGTTGTGCTTTACCTTGCTGATGTGTTCCTTGAGGCGTTCTTGGCGGAGTCCTGTTCCACATCACTGTCCTCACTGCTGCTCAGCTTCAGGTCATCTTCCAGCATACTGAGATACCAGGAAGAAACCAAATTAAATCTTTGTATGTCTACATAATTTACTGATGCCATCGATGCATGTCTGGTTACTGAACGTTTCTTATTTTATCTTAACTATTTGTTAATAAATATGTTACTCGTTGTCTGAATCAATACTGTGAAAACTACAAACATGGGGGGGGGGATATGAAGCACTTACGTGGGCTGGTCTTCGCAAGCTTTGGACTGGTGGCTGCTGGAGCTCTTGGAAGAGCTGCCTCGCTCTAAAAAACACACAAACAAAACTCATGAGCAAGAAGTATATGTAAACATTATTGTAAAAAAATATATACATGCATCATGTTTTTTTGTAAAGATATTGTGTTTGGCTCAGAAAGGTGTGTTATACTCACTGTGCCCACTTGGAAAAGGGTGAGAGTCCTGAGGTAAAACAGAAAAAAAAGACATTCTAAATTATTTTCATGAACCCATAAAATGTGTCTCTTAAATCCAACAATCAATGAATGCAAATACTATTTTAATCAATAGTAAGCCCCATCACTTTATATGCATGCATGTCTGTTTGCACCGTATAAAACACATCATTTGAATCAAACAGTAATCACAGGGACTGATGCAATGCTGACCTTGGTTGGGAATGGAAACTTGGAGGGCTCTGTTTTGCAGGGGGTGTGGATGGCTGTCAGCGGAGGGGGCCACGACTGAGTCATTTCCTGAAAGAAAGAAAGAAAAAACACACAGGGAAAAAGTTGTAAGGTGTGAGTAATGCAAAATGCTCTTTCACTGACTGGAGCAAAAAGGCTTTTTCTCTCTGAAATACTCATAATTATGAACTGTTCGTCTGATAAAGGGCATTATTAGCAAAACAAAATTACCTTCAGAATCTCATCGACACAGTTGGCGTCACCGGATCCCTAGAGACGGAAACATCACGTTTAACACGTGTTCATAAACAACATGATGGTCAGTGTGCAGCAGGTGAGAGGCGGCTTTCATTTAGAGTAGCATGAGTCATTCTATAGGCATTTTATGAGACCTACGAGTTCAAGCAGACCAAGTGGGACATGCTGCGAGGTAGTCTTTGCCAGTTATTACATCATTATGAATACATGCTCAAAACATACACACTGCTATGCCATGCTAAAGCTGGGAATACACTGGAAGATTTTAGAAATTTTGTTGTGTAATTCCTACTGCTACTGTACGAGTAGATCGTTTGCGATGTAAAGCCAAAGCTCACGATTTATGTGCTCAAACTGTACGGTCCAATCGTCAGCCACGACCCGAGTGCTCACACTGTACATGTAAAATAGAAAGAAAAAAAGCCCAGAAACGGGCTAAAATCGTACAATGCATGCCCAGCTTAAGTCTATATATTCTACCTGCTGCTATAGATTTATATCTTCAGTGCTCCTTTATGGAAATCCCGCAGACAAGACCTTACCTCTACAGGCTGTGAGGGGATCTTGAGTTTGGAAAGTGAGGCCTTGCTGTTGGACTTCATCTCTCCCATGGTGCTGCTGTGCGACTGTCCGCTGTAGCTTTCTGCTTGTGAGCTCTTGGGTTCTGCCGTTTCCTGGCCGTCCATAGGCCGCACATACGCTGTGGGCTTCTGCAGCATGGAGCCGGGCTTGGACATGAGAGACGGGGGAAAGGCCTGACTCGAGTGCTGTCCAGTGGGGAAGGTGGTGTGAACCCGCGACGGGGAGTCCCAGTTGGCCTCTCGGTCTCGTGGGGACTTGGAGCGGTAGCGCTCCTTGCTGTGATGCTGCTCGGCAGACAAGGAGCTCCGCAAGTGGCTGTTGCTGCTGGAGGAGCTCAGGGAGCCCTTTGCCGGACTCGACGTGTGCGACTTTGAGTGCTCTGACCCTCCGCTGTGTTTACTTGACTTCTTTTCTCGCACCTCCCCTCCGTGTCTTTGGCTACTGCTGCTGCTGCCGCTACTGCCGCTGCCCCTCTGGCTACCGTGCCCGCCCTGAAGTCCTGAGCGTTTCCCGGACTGGGATGAAGATCCACCTGCTGCGGGGCCAACAGGAGTCCACTTGCTGCTCTGGCTGCTGCCACTGCTACCGACGGCGCGCTGGTCCCCGCCGAACAAAGGTGGGCCCGATTTCTCCTCGGAGGAAGACGAGCTGTTAGAAGGTTTACCGCCAAGCTTAGGAAGTGTGTCACCAATCGGCTCTTTCATCTCGTCGTAATTGCCCAGCATGCTCTGAATACGGCTTGACAGTTTATCTTCCTTGCTGGACTGAAGAGAGAAGCAGAGAAAGGGGGAGGGAGAGGTGGGAAAGAGGACAGTATGATGATGAAGAAGAAGAAAAAAAAAAAAACAGACAGAGAAAGAAGAGACAGAAAAATCATTGAGAGGAAAATAAGTGAGAGAAATGAACAGAGGAGAGAAGAGGGGGCAGAGAAAACAGTCATTATGGGCACAAGTTCAACACTTGGGTTAATTGCTTTCCATCAAAAACATTGAAAATGGAGAGAAAATGTATCACTCCAACAAAGAGAAACTTTAAAATGTGCAAAAATGAGCATAATTGAAATGCAGATTTACATCCGACAAAAGAAAGAAACCAATTATATGCTAAACCACCAGTTTTACATTTAAAATACTAAACATTTAGAAACTAATCGATTGAACACAGAGATCAGCCAGTTAGCTTGTTCAAACTGGGCCCAGATCAGTCCACACCCATCTGTGAACACAGATAAGAGTTTACCCATAGTTCCACACACCACGGAGGTTAATCAATCACTCGAGGCCATAGGTTCCAGCCGACCTGCTCGCCACCAGTCCGTGACCATCTGTGCAGAATATCCAGTTACACATGAAGCACCAGACCTCGGTTTTGTTTGACAGATTCACACAGAGGGTGAGGAAACACAAGCCGTTATCTGTAGCAGGAAATGTAACTAGCTTGGTCATAATAACATGTACACCACAACCTCCTGCTAGCACGGCCGAGCTCCCACGTGTGTAGTTGGTGAGGTGAAGCGTCACGCATTTTTCTTAGTTACAGGGGATTGGTTTCACTTTTATAGTACAAGCATAGATGAAGTGCTTTACTGTGATTGTATTAAACCTCCAGTGGAACAGAAACACCCTGTGCTTTTTGTAAATAGCCTACTTAAAAGTACTTAAAGAAGACCTATCATGCTTATTTTCAGGTGCATACTTGTATTTTAAGTTTCTACTAGAACATGTTTGCATGCTTTAATGTTCAAAAAAACACTTCATTTTTCTCATACTGGCTGTGCTCAGCCCAGTCTGCTCTGATTGGTCAGCTTGCCCACTCTGTTATGATTGGAACAACCGAACCAAACTCTTCGGACTCCGCTCCAGCTCTGCTCTAACTAGATTTGATTGCGTGCGTGCCAAACTAGTTGCTAGGCAAAGTGTGTTACTTAGTGACATCACAACGTTACAGAAGAAAAGGCGGGACTTCAGGCAGTTCAGGAGCAGTGTTTCTGCGGGGAAGAGTAACTCCCTTTGGCCTGGACTTTGGGCTTTGTAACTTTGCAGACCTTTTACATGCACATAAAACTATATAATACACTAAAGGAAAGGGGAAAAGCATAACAGGTCCTCTTTAATACAACTACTTCAAAAGACTGATATTCTGGCTTATCACACATACTGGCAGACATGTTGGCTGGTGATGCTAAAAGCAATGAAGTATAAAAAGAAAGTGCTTGAAGTAAACTAGAAACAGCTGGATCATTACAGTTTGTTCAACAACACTTTTGATTGCAACACTATAGAGTGATGGCGGAAGAAAAACAGCATAGTATTGCAATAGTTTGTGTGGTAATATTGTCTTGATACATGGACGTTAAGTATCGTTCTTTTATTATATAAACTATTAACCTCTCCAACGGCCGTAGTTCTGTCTTTCAGAGGTTGTAGCGGCCTCAGTCTTCAAACTAGAAAACCTAAGGAATCGATTGGTGCCAACCATGTCATGTTAGCTTTTCAGGAAGAATACTAAATAATAACGCTCCAAAGTTACACAAAATTTTGGTGAGGAAAAGTTGCAATACATATCGCAAAATGTTCAAAATCGCAATAAGATCTCATCGTGACTTACATATCATGATATCATATCGTGGGGCCTCTGGTGATTCCCGCCCATAGTATTGACATATTAACACATAGGCCTACATATTGTATTGCATTGTACTGTGTTGTATTGTATACTACAGCCATTTTTGTCTGCGGAAACTTTCTCAGAAACCTGTTTAGGAACTCAGGAAGTTTACCTCCATGTTAACCAGAGGAAACTTGTTCAAGTTTTGGTTCCTGCCCTGCAAAAAAGTCTCCGATCCTGAGGCAGTAGGACTTCCCTGCCAACTTTCCTTTCCAGCATCACTTCAAACGTCGCATTTCCACAATCATAAATTACAAAAGAACAAAACACTGATTGCCATCTCTCCCAAATTTCCTCTGCTGTCTTTTCACTTGCAAAAATGACAAACTACGGCATCAGTTTTGAATCCGTTACCGGTTTAATTTGCCTAATCTTTGTGGTTCTTCAGATGCAGTAAAAAGGCAAACATGAATGCACTTAATGGATGTTTGATTTAGTGAGCTGTGTCCTTTGCTTAGTTTCTTAGTTAGGCACAATTAAAAAGGCCTACTTAATAATCGAATGCAATAATCACACAATGTGTGTGTAATATCACAGTTTAACTTTCAACGGATAATTTTCTGCTCTTCATTCTGTGCAGCTGAGTTACAAGTGTGTGTGTGTGTGTGTGTATATGAACTCGGTACCATAAAAATGTTACTGCTCTGCTGGTCTACATCTGGGAGGCCGCAGCCGCAGCTGCAGCTGCGTGCACACATGGCCTTTAATGCTGAACACAGTAAACTTCCACTTAGTGGAGCATGACAGAGAGTCGAAATGAAGCTTACATAAGTCTCAGACAAGAGCAGGAGACGAGATACAAAGTGTAGAAAAGTCTTAAACAGTTTTGTGTTTCTGAATACAGAAAAACAAACATGCACAATAACATTATTTGCTGCCGCGGCTTTTTTTCCCAAAGGGTCAAGGACTTTTCCTTCTTTAAAGCCAGCTTCATACCTTTCACTTTGTTGTGGTCCAAAACACACAGGCCCTCACTCATCACTCACCTCTGGTCGCGTTTCTATTCCCCAACCTGTCAGGACACATTCCTCTCCGGCTCTTTGATGGCTAACTCTAGCTAAGGAGAGGAGCCACTTACCTCCGCTCAAATCTGGTTAGTGACAAAGATTAGACCAGTTCAGAGAACTCAAATCCTCTTTACAATTATACTGGAGCAGGGAGCTGGCTGGCCTACATCTATGTTTGTCTGTGAGCACGGGAGGAAGAGATGGGAGGAGGCTGGCGCGATCTTATATTTACCTTCTTCAGCTGCACTACAAAAGCAGCTAACCAAAGACAGGTGTTGTCAATTCAACCGACTCTTTTGTACCTTGTGCAGAGTTAGGCAATGGCTGACTATCTGACAGCGAACCATTATTTAATCTAAGCCAACAAATGTTTGCAAAAGCATCTGATATTGTTTTTAATACCTATAATTAATGTAATTTTTGACTATAAAAGAATTGTGAGTAGAGCTTGTTCAGACATGTTGTGCATGGGTATTAAAGCATTTCTTGAGTTCGACCTATTTATCTTTCATCACACAAACTGTAAACAAAACCTGCAGGAGCCTGAAGGTCATTGTGAGAAAGAAACAAAAGAAAAAAACCTTTTTTTCCCCAAAGGCAGCAACAAAATGCGTTCTCAAATCTAAATCAAACGTAGGATTTTCTTGAGAACAACTTCGGAAAAACTAAATCGACTCACAACTGAATTTTTTTTTCCCCAGACAGAAGCAGTGTAGGACTGAAGTCAAATAAATATTACATAAAGCGTGCACACACACACACGTGTGTACAAAGACACAAAAAGAAGAGAGTTTCCACCTTTGACACAGAAGCCTGAAGCTAAACATTCCTCTTAGCAGTTTTGCACGATGGTCAAAAATAACAAACATGTAGGTATGGTGGTTCAAAAAATACGTGACAAAACTGTATTAACCGTCTAAAAAAGGACCTCGCACAGGCGGCCGCGGGAAATTATTGTTTGCATGATCCTGTTTAAAAGCGATCTAGAATAAAAACCATAATAGCTAAAACATTCATTCTTTTTGCAGCGGAAAGCTGATGCTTCGGTCTTTTCTATCACACAATAGTGTGATAGAGTGACTGCTGACAAATCAACAAGTGTAAGGTTTACACTTCAATTGTAGTTCCTTCTAATTTTGGAGATTTTTTACCAAGTTGCGTGCAGTTTATTATCTTAATGATAAATAACAATTCAGTAAATTTATATCTATGTATTTATTTGTTACATTTTGTTTCACAAAGTTAAGAAAGCAACGTTTAAGTCAAGTCTGATGTTGTTGTTACACATAAAATAATGATCCCAGTCACTTCCACAGTGGAGGCATATAGCTTATTAATTAAACACTAGTATCGGATCAGTACTCGGTATCGCCTGATACCCAAAGCCCAGGTATCTGTATCGGGACTAAAAAAGTTTGATCGGTGCATCTCTATTTGCGTTACATAACACAACAATCAAAATGCCTTTGCACTCGTTCTGCGCATAAAAATGAGCATATCTCAAAAACTAAAAAATGTTATTCCGAAATATTTTGTTAAAGTTTCTACATTTACAAACTTTAGGATTAATATGTTTTTTGTGTTTGCATTTAGAAACATTTTATAAAAAAGAAGAAAAAAAACGTGTGATCTTTGTAATTCTTTTTTTTTTTTTTTTTTTACATAATTTCAACACTTTTGTCAATTATTATGTTTTTGGACTTATATAACCTTGTAGCTTCGGATGTCCAGGTTTTAGGGTTATGAAGCATTTGATGATACTCATAAAATTACATCACAATAAGCAAAAATACCAATTTAGGCACTGGCAGACCATTTCTATTACAGAGTTCAAAGGGTTAAAATGAGGATCTTCCTTCCCGTCACTGTAACAAAACTCCTCTAAAGTGACTAATCGATTGCGTGTCCAAACTGAATGAGAGGTAAACGAAACTTACCACTTTGTAGGGTTCAGGGAAGAGAGGTGAATTTGCTGGAAAGGCCTCTCCTCCTCCCTGCTGGATTTCTTGATTTCTCCTTTCTCTTTCTTTCATTCGGAGCACATTCCGGTCCTCACGGTTCATGTTGCTGATAACACAAACAGAACGACCACCAGTCAACACAAAAACACACTTCTTATCAAGTGGCTTTACAATGATGGCTATAAAAGACGCAGCGTCATGAAAGTGAGACGTTCATGAAATAATTTCCCTGAAACTTACTCTTCTTCGGCGAAGTAACATAACTAAACAACCCTTCAGTTTTCTTCCTGCTATTATTTCTTGGTTTGAATACCAACTACTTCAAGTTTCCAACTGTTCACCACAAAACATACAGTCTGCCATCATCTACCCTCTACTATGAGTCAGTTTTTTGGTAAACCACAGATAGGGCCCATCATTAGTAAAACCCCACATGAACAGAGGGGAGCACACAGAGAGATGACCTGTGGAGAAAGTAGTCTCTTCTAATAGGCTTAGACTGGTCTAGACAATGCGCAGTAGTCTACTTCTACTGCAAATAATCGGCTTGTACAGATGGTCAATGTAAATTTGTACCCCAGCTGAAACCACTAATGGCTATTTTCAACGTTGTCATACATCAAGAAGTTTGTTAACTACAATTATTACACGGTTTTGTTGAATGCTCGATTCCGATCAATCACAGCATTCTACAGTCTGTTATGTCTTTATAACAGACCGTTGCTATGTATAACAGACCGCTGCCATGGGTGCAGCTCTACTGTCAGACTCTGGAGAACCATTTTTGTGTCTGATTTTTTATTTATTAAGTAAGTAGCTGTGTAATAAGCGGGATAATGTACAGCTAGCGGGTCAGTGTTGTGAAATAAACCCCTTCAGGTCGATGCAGGACCCCCTGTCTGGGTTTATTTCACAACAATGACCGGCTCGTTGTACTTTATCCCTTACTAGGTATGGTTGTTCGCTCACTAAATATACAATTCAAATAAGGGGTGGGCGATATGGCTTATAAATAATATCTCAATATTTTTAGGCTCTGCTTGATTTAACCCTTTAATGTGTACGATCATACTAGCGTGATCATTCTTGCAAACTAATCTGAACACTTTGAGGTGGTGTACTGTCACATTGAAGTCAGATTGGTCTTTGGAAATGTATTCTTATTAAGTTTGACTTAATATTCACACAAATTCAATTGATTGACTTATTGAATTTATGTGAAATTGCCTACCACCAAAAGAAGATCACTTTTATTTTGAAGTCAGTTCTTGGTCGCTTTAATTTTTAAGCCAGTTCTTACACGCTCTTATATACACGTACCGTAAAACAACGTGGGGGCTAGTTTGACCATCTTTCTCGAAGTGGAGGCTGGCATCTTACATTACTTTTTCCGACCTCAAAACGTATAAAAAGGAAAAAGGAAAAGTTAACAGTGTTTGGTTTGTCCGTTCTGGGCTACTGTAGAAACATGGCAGTGCAACATGACGGACTCCATGAGGAGGAGCCGCTCCCTATTAGATATAAACAGCTCATTCTAAGTTAACAAAAACACAATGATTCTTAGTTTCAGGTGATTATACACTAAAGAAAACATATATTCGATATATCGCCTATCACTAATTCAAACAGAAAAGTTTTTTTTTTTTTAAATAGACCGTGAAAGCATCACTCACATGACATGAAAAGAATATGAAAGTCTTCTCAGGATTAGCATAAAGGTAATTCAGCCTGTAATTAGGATTAAATAATAACCTGCTGCTATTTAACTGTAGCTTAAAGCAACCGACTCCATAACTGTTTAGCTAAACACACATCGCTGCCCTTACTGTCCTTCTGAGCATAATGTGTGTAGTGCAAACATAAAAGCAAAGAGCCATTTGAGGGCAGAGACCTTGTAAGTGAATGCATGGATTCACACCAGAGAGACAAACAACACCAAATGCATGAACATGAAATAAAACTGTGTACACTACCAGAGTATAAAACACAACAAGGCTGTTGGTAAAAAAATGGTAAAAAGTCACACAAAATGTTCTGCTGGATGTCACTTGGGAGTATTAAAATATTTGGACAGAACAAATGTTTTTTAAAAGGAGAAATTAGCCTGAAAAAGAACAATTAACACTTATGTTTGTAACAGAAAGCTACTACGGAGCTTTTAAAAACCAGAAACAAGCAAATTGTCAGCCAGGCGTGGTGTCGCCTCGCCGGTTTAAGTCGACAGCTTCAGGCTTTTCCAAAGACAACAACGATTTTAAAGGCTGTTGTTGACAGAGTGCGATTATACAGCAACCAATCGGCCTCCTCCTAGATTATAAACCCAGCACACAGTTTTTCAATCTTTACTAAGTATGAATGAAAAGAAGCAGATAGGAAACTGATTTAAGAACAGGGAAAAAAAACAACGAAATGAAATGAGACGTGAAAAAGTCGACAAACTGGACTACATATTTAGACTTTGAGCGCTTCCTGGAAGAGTTTACACATGAATACTGATCAAAACTATTAATCACACAGCAGTACTGTAGACTATAAGTCTCTTCCACATTTTTTTTTTTTTACAACTTCTGACGCCTGGTTATCTGTAAGCTCATCAGTGAGTCTACATAGTAATTTCCCAACCAACGTCTTTACAAAACCTCTGCCTGTTTTACATCATCAACAACACCCAACTATGAGTCATCGTTCGTCACAGGCAACGTGATTTACACACCACTATACTAGGCTACATTAAACCAAAGCTCAGCAGGCTGAACAAGGCCGCTGTGACCTGTTTGAGACACACTGTTAACACCCGTTTTATCAGCAGTGGTGTAAAGGAGAAGAAGAAAACATTGTTTAGGCTATCCATCATCCAAACATCCACCAACACCCCACTGTTATCATCTCTTGAACCAAGTTTAGACTACACATTGTCTAAAACTAAACAGACACGGTTAAAGTAAAATTGCACAATAAACTTGCTACAACTGAACGGACAACTGATCTCCTCACACAGACAACAAGAGTCTACAACAGCTAACAGATCGGAAGATTTAGGCTACAGTTACACTAATGTGTTTTCTTTTTAAAACAGCCAACGTGCTACATTTATGTCTAGCGTCCACACTACTCCGGTGTTTTAAAAGAGACGTTTGAAAACACTGCTGACACCATTTTAGTTTGGAAACTGTGGGATTGCATTTTAGTCTGGACGGACAGAAACGGAGAACTTTGAAAATGATGACTTCGCTTCTTGATTGGCTCACATCAGGCTCTGTCTACATGCATGCAGATATTTTCAAAAATGTATATTTACCCCTCAGTTTAAAAAAAAAATCTGTCCACACGACCTTCATTTTACAAAATATCTCTGTCCACACTCAAAATCACACGCAAAAACGACTCCAAACGCTCGCCGTAATATCTACATGTCACCACAAGTGTGATCACAAGTCAAGGGTCAATGCATTTTGTTCCCACCCTTCTCACTCCCTTTCCTTCGGCTTCATTACAGTCAGTTCGATGACAGTTATTGTTGGTGGGGGGGGATTCCTGGTCGAACCTCATAACTCTTGTCATCACTCAGCTGTCATCAACTGTCTCTTTACATGCATAAATGACAAATGATTCAGATTTATGTCCATAGCCCTTCTGAGTGCTCCAAACCTCGCCTTCAATCGGCCAAAAGCACATTCAATCACCATTCGGCCTCAACATGTTTAATGTGTTCACCGCTTTGGCCTCTTGTGACTGGAACATCAGACTGGAGCAGCTCTAACAAAACGTAAGAAAGCCGGTAGTTCGCCTTCTTTGTTATTGTGTCTGGCGCATGCTCATTACATAAAACAACAATGGACATGCACGAAATGAGGAGAGGATGTCATCGTTTCCCAAACGCTCCATTTTACACGTCCACACAGATACAACGAAACTGGAGTTTTTAAAAATCGGCACCTTAGAAGGCGTTTTTTGTGACCCAAAACTCTTTTGTGTGGACAAGAGGCCAAAACGTAGAGGAAAATATCCATTTAAAAGAAATATCTGTTTATGTTTAGACAGGGTGTCAGTCACAATGTGTCCTTCCCTGATTGGTCACGGCCATATCATGTGACACTTCTCCGGAAGAAAACAAAACGACATCAGACGTGATAACATGCGACTACCAGTGGTTAATTCAACGTGGATAACAAATTATAGACGTTGCTGACCTTGTTGTCTCTGCTAGCAGCTGTTGTGCAGTTAAATTCTGCATTTTATAATGCTACTACTGCCGCAATACTCCTGCACAAGCAGAGCGATTTGCGATCGCAAAAGGATTTGCCAGCGGCGTGTCCAGCAGCGTTATCAGCCCTACAGAGCAGACGGTTGAAAGCACGGTTTGCGGCTTTGAGGAGGGCAATGGACATAAAATGGAGTACTTTCCTTTTGTTACCTATGCTTATTTTGTTCTGCACAACTATCGTGAAGTTCACAAAGAAACTGTAAACAAAGCATAAATGCTGCTCTCCAGTATGACAGAGACTTCCAGCTACGAGTGTGAGCCACATCCTAGTAAATTCTGCTTGATGTTAGTCATTTTGCCTCCTCTACCAGGCAGCTGACAAGTACCATTTGAAGGTCTTTCATGCTATAAATGTCATCTGTGGTTTAAGAAAAAGCAAGTTTCATGCCCTGGAAATGCTCTCGCTCATGCTCTCTACATCTCCATTGGTTAGACAAATAATCAAACTAAATGGTTATGTGCCAAGAGTGCATTTACTATGCTGGTACTACATGTATATGTAAATGAGCCTGTCAATGTCAGTTTTGGAGAGGGGCTGAATGTGTGAATGGGCCACTGTTAGCAAAGCGTTAAATAGTCAAATGCCTCCTAGGCACAGAATCCTTTGTAAACACTGCTCATGTTCATTCTGCCCAACTAATTGACCCAATCTGTTGGTTTTTATTAGTTGAACAGGGGGTTACACCCTGTCATACTGTAGCACAGCACTTAGGAAAACCAACAGACAGGAGGCTCAACTGTCTGCCACTGGTTTCAACAATCTTGGAGCAGAAATGTTCATATACAGGCCCATACCCGCCTTTGCTACATCACAATAACTTAATTGACAAGTTTTTTTCAAGGAATCTATCTTGTAGAGCTGCAACTAAGAATTATTTTCATGTTCGATTATTTTCTCGATTAATCCATTAGTTGTTTGGTCTATAAAATGTCTGAAAATTATAAAAACGAAATATCCATCAGTGTTTACAAAAAAAGATGACGTCCTTAAATGTCTTGTTTTGTCCACAACTTAAAGATATTCAGTTTACTGTCATAGAGGAGTAAAGAAACCAGAAATATTCACATTTAAGGAGCTGGAATCAGAGAATTTTTATCTTTTTTTTCTTAAAAATGACTCAAACCGATGAATCGATTATCAAAATAGTTGGCGATTAATTTAATGGTTGACATCTAATCGATTAATCGTTGCAGCTCCACTATCTTGGTTAAAATGAAAGGCTAAAAAGTCTCTTGGTTTTGAATAAATAATGAAGTACACCAAGTACCCGAATGGAAATAAGAATGGGGGAAATTTGGCGACATGATGTGACTGTGTGAATATGGATTAAGCATCGGAGCACAACCTGTTTTTCAGTTGGCTTTAGACCAGCTAAAACTCGAGAAGCAAACCAAAACCCAGTTTAACAATACAATACCTTTATATGAATGATAAAAAAGGACCTAAAGCCTTTCTGTAAATACTCCCAAACATGCGTTAAGAACATTTTTAAATTCATTTTTGAGTAAAGCCACAAAGCAGAGTTCTTGTTTTGAAGAAATCATATGACTTTGAGGATAAGTGAATAGCCCTATAGAAAGCAACTTTTGTGTGGATGACCTTTGTATAAGAATCAAGAACTTGTGAAGAAACACGTTTTCCACTTCAACTTATTGATTCCTGAAAAACTGTGACCCAACTGCGCTTCTGTCTGCATTGCAGTTTTCCCTCGTGTCAACACACATGTGTACTGTTTATAATACAGTGGACGGAAGCTAACTGTGTGCCAAGTGTGGTTTAGCATCACAGAAGACAGCAGGGATAGAGAAAAATAATCATATGTCTAACATGACAGAGCAACTACTACAGCACAGTGGAGGGGACATCCCCACTCACAATGACCCAGAATCAGTTAATACTAGATGCAACACAGTATCTCCAACTAACTTTCAAATCTAAGATCTACTCTTAAGCCTAGTATTGGGGGATTTCCTTTCCCCGTTAAAGGGGGCCCTGTCGAGCATATTGCTCATTTCTGACTCAATAACCAAAAATCCAACTGCCATTTAACCTGTGGCCTTGAGGGAAATCATGCACTAGTGCCTTATCCTAATATCAGCCCAGTTTGGGAAACACCCAGAACAAGCAATTTCATTTATGCTTTACTCATTTCAAGAGCAAACAGTTCATAAATGAGCCTTGGTTTCCAAAGCCCAGGCCCTACGGAGTTGATCAGTTTCCAACATACTAGGGTACAACAAGAGGAAACATGATGTCTAATGCTGGGTACACACTACATGAGAACCAAGCCGATTTTGGGCACAATTTTTTGATGGTTCTAAAGATTATCTTTCCAGACATTCTTGAGGTGTGAGGTATGTTAAGAGTGTTTTTTTACATCCCCCGATCGTCTCAGAAGTCCATCCTGGCCGCACCAATTTCAAATCGTAAGAATTAAACATTATTTTATTACAATATTTACGATTGGATCTCCTGTTGTGTGTGGGGAACCCCGAGGAAAACCAATAACGCAGAAGGACAGACAACTACCATGGCGGCCGCGGCTAATGCATGAGCTAATGCAAAACGCGAAGCATAAAGTAGTAATAAGATGGAGCTCAGATATGGAGGACCAACTTGTTGATTTGTGGTAACAACACAAGTGTTTATTTAACATGTCTCCATCCATTATTTTTATTTTTCTTCGTGAACATCACTAATTCTTCCTGCCCGTTGTTCACCATGTTTGTTTACACTAAAATCACGTTTAAATCGCAAGAGATTTTGCGAGATTTACGATTTTTTGAGTCGGGATTCTTGTTGTTCATGAATGTAATCTGTTAGTGTGTTGTTGCTGTTTTGACCAAATTGTTGCTCACCACACACTATAGGAACAAAACTGTTGAATTTAACATAACGTGTGTGGGGTTTCTCTCACATTTTCAATTTGAAAACTCTTTTACTGTCGGCCAGCCTTTAGCAAATCACTTCTTACACAAGACATGAGTTTAAATGCCATTTATAATTGATTATCAAAGTGTGGTGGCCATGCGGTTATTGTAATCATTCAACAGTGTGCCAGACTGAAAAGGTCAGTCTTCAGAGTTGAGAAGGCAGTTCACTGTATACCTAAATTAAATCAGCTCATCTGTCTCTTTTTAACTCACAACATAACAGCCAGGCCACGTCTTCAACACAATCAAATAAAAAAAGAAAGGAAGAACTGATGGTCATCTGAGCACTATGAGTACAGGACAGGGATTCTGTGAGACAGCCATTATACTCGTAAGATCATCCAAAAACATTTTACTATGACTATGAAGATTAAGTAAAGTGTTTTGTTCTTTCCAGACACCAAGAGAAATAAGTAAAGCAGCCAACTAGCCGTGCATTTCTTACCCTGACTGAGAGGCCATGGCCCCAACCACTGAAACATTGGAAGGAGGAGGGAGGAGGATTCAAAGGATCTCCCAGGGATTCAGAAGTATTCTCGTTATGACTTGTCAGCCTAAATTTCTACGCCAACCTCCTCCAGTGAAGACAACCTGGCCCCCTTTTTATTTCTAAATGTATCTGTGGGCATCCAGCTAGAAGAGTGTAACTACAGTTTCTTTACTCGACTCGAAGGTACAGTGTATTTCCTTGGAGTGGTGACAAATCTGACTTAGGGAGGGGAGGTGACTGCTCGCTCTCGGTAGATACCACGTCGGCAAACAGCGGGGGTAGTCACACGCTAGGAAACGTCAAAGCTTTTCTTTCTGTTTGTGTAGTGTTTTGAGGTTAAAGCATGTGTGGAGAACAAGAGGCTGTGGGTGGGTAAGTGTGCAAATGTTAAGAGTGAATGCGAGACTGAAAGATGGGATAAAAAAAAAGAGATTTGGCACGAGTGTGAGACAGTCCTGGTGGTGCCTCTTGTCTTAAATGCTAACAGCGCTGTGGGCCAATTTTAATCTTCAGCTATGAGTATAAACAGCCCAGCAAGGAGTCATTTAATTGCAGTCAATTAACCATATGAATTATCTAAAGGAGGCACTTGTGCATGGAGGACAGAACCTGCCAAAAATAAATGAATAAATAAATAAATGACTCGATAAATAAATAAATGTCATTAAATGTAGCAAAAATATTAGCAATAAATACATAATTGATATTTCTGTTTTAATTTGTTTCTTTATCTATTTATCTTTGTATCAATTCCCTTATTTATTTACTATTCTGTTTAATTTTCCCTTTTATTTATGTATTTATTTTTCAAATTGACTTATTTTGTACTTATTTTATATTTATTTCTAAATGTATGTATTTGTTCATGTATTTATTTATTTATGCATGATTTTCCCTTTGCATTTCACCCCTTATTTATTTCCCAAAAACTTGTTTATTTCTGTATTCTTTTCTTCAGAAGAATTAATAAATAAGGGAATTGATACGCAGATAAATAAATAAAGCAAATTAAAACAGAAATATCAATTTATGTCACATTTTATCAATGAAATAATGGCTGCATTTATTTTTAATATTATTTTTGCTACATTTTTTATTTATTTATTTATTTATCAAGTCATTTATTTCGGCAGGTTCCGTCCTCCATTCTTATGGGGGCTCAACACGACAACAAAGCATAGTGATGATGAGACATTTATAAAGACTGCCGAAACATTGCAATACATCAATGTCTAAAATAATTAATCTTACTAATTACACCTTCAAAGAAGAGAGACAGCGAGAAAAGAGAGAGGAAAGAAGTAATACTGCAGTTTAATACACCTTCAAACTCAAAATTAAAACAGTAAAACAAAAGCTGATAAAATAAGAAGTGGTTTAAGAAGAGAGGATTAACGCTAAAGAAATAAATGAGCTTGTCTAAAGAGCCTTAGAGCTATATTAATTTACAAAAGAGCCTCACAGGCCAATTAAGGGGAAAATCTACAGGGAGGAAGACTGCCTCGAGAGAGCAGCGAGAGGGGAACAAAATCTCACCTCTCCCCGAGAATGGTATGATCCACCTCGTCCCATAAAAGGAGATGTTATTTTACACCACAGGGCCTCTCCTCCGTGTGATGTCACTGCCCTCAGTAAGACCCAGCCAATCGGGTCCCATCTTTCCGGCAACAACCTCCCTCCCTCCCCCACTATGCCCGGAGCACAGGGCAAAGCACCGTGCAGCCTGTTAAAGAGACAGCGCGCTGTTTCCGGCGAGCAGGTTGTAACAAACAGGAGACGTTTTCATCATCTATACATGATGATGACATACTGACAAATGTGTTATCACACGCCGCAAAGATTTTTTTTATCTAGTAAAAAAACTGGCAGCATCATGCCATTTCACTTCTTCCCGGTGATGTTAAGATTTGATCACTTCTAAAGAACACTTTAGAGGTCTGGCTCCTTGATATATTATAGATAAGCACCAAAGAGTTGGTACACACAGACCCAGATCCTTTGGCAGGGGCCCTTCGGCTCTTTCCAAAGTTCAGATCGATAGCTAAACATCTTTTACACTTAGCCTGAAACTCTTTAAAAGGAACAGTGTGTAACATTTTGGGGAATTTATTAACAGAAATGGTATATAATATTCATAACTTTTCATTCGTGTGCAATCAGCTGAGACTGAATGAGCCCTTCATATCTTTACAGGGAACGGGTCCGCTCCACAGAGTCGCCATGTTTCTACAGTGACACCAAACAGTATAGAAGCAGAGACGAAACTCCGGTGTTTTTTGTTTTTTTTACAACAGCCGCTACCGCCATTTTGGACTGACAACGCTTATTATATTTATAATATTTTATTGTTCAGCATAGGCCATTTCGGTAGAAAATTACAATAGAATAGAAATAATTTTGTGCAGCACTTTATAGGCGTACGTTTTACTGGCTTCTGGTAGTCACTTTCAGTCCAAAATGGCGTAAGCGTAGCTTTGTTACTTGGCGCTGACGTTGCAATAAAGTGAACAGTTGACTTCCACTTCTTGGCAATATCCGTTCTTTGGTAGCACAGCCAAACACTGGCTCTAGCGAGAGCCTTTAGTGTTTTTACGTTACCTGAAGCCCACAGTAGTTCTTTTTCTACAGGTATGTTACTTTGGGGAACATGCATAATGATTTTGTCAGATCATTTTATAATCTTTATGATTGATGTACTGTTTAATTATGGTGTCACTTAAGGATAAGGAAAAGTGAGCAAGAGAAAAAAGTTCTGACATAAAATGATGAAATCCAGATTTGGGGAAACACCCTTTGACTCAGTTTACAATCACTTTATTGTGACATTTTGAAATGCGTAGCTCATCCGGTCATCAACGGAAACTTTACGATTGCACAGAACTGAGACGGGCTCCATGCATTTATGATCAGGGCGTACGTTTTCTTGGAAATACAGAACTGTATTGAATAATTTGATCTAATCTAAAACACTTTTTTCCTGATCTCTTACTCTCTCGGTCTTAAGTTCATACTTGCATGTAGTAGTCAGTTATTATCAGCACATCAATTATATACATATGCCATTAATTTTTATAAATAGAAACAGGCTACTACCCTTGGTTTTTTAATCAATAACAATCTCATTACATAGAAAATGCAACTGAGCAGCTACAAAGCCATGTGATACCATTAAATTAGTATGGAGTCTAAAAATCCTGACACTATGATGATCACAAATGGGCCCAATTTTTACTTCCCCAGTTAGATTACTTACATTGAAGTTTTCTGAAATGTTATCTTTAAATATACAAATGAGCAATTATCTAATGCTTTTGCTGAATTTAGGAGAAATCTATGAACGTAAATAGTAAATAATATAGTCAGACATACACCTAAATGTGTATTTTGGATGTTTTCTTTCCACTATTCTGAAACAAGACATGTTACGGAAGCAAAATAGCCCAAAATCTCAAAATTGACCAGTGCATGAAAATAACAATGTTTTTGCCTGGGGTGTTTCCCCTTAATAAGTAGAGAAAAACACAAACTGTTTTCTGCATTCATACAAATGCTGTTAACAGAGAGTATTTTATAATGCATCGGAACAACACATTGTCAGTAATGGGTACAGATGGGCGGTCAGTGCCACCTCCCCTGGTGCTTTTGAAGCAAACCTGCTGACAGCAGGCATTCCAGAGGGAGGGTCCATTCAAATGCTGCAAACCTGCCTCATATAAGCAGCTGTTTGGGGACAAGCGCCGGCAGGACTGCACCGCTACGAGAAGGTCTCTATCAAAAATGGCCCCAAAAAAGAATGACTTCTGACTTTAAATCAACACTATCTTACAAAAGCATTACTTTCCTTAGGAAACACAAATGGTAATAGTGCAAAGACATATTCATACAACAATAGCAGTAATGAATACACCTAATTTTCTGTCTTCCTTTTATGTCAAAGTATTTAGCTGTTGATGTTTGAGGAAGACGGTGTCAAAATTAGGATCAAGTCTGAGTATTCAGAATTCTTTAGTTCCTGCTTCCTCAATATTTCTTTGAAGCTCCAGATTATCTTTAATTAACATATCAAAACAAGGCTCCAAGCCTTGATTGGCATGTTCTCTAAACAACTGCTTATATCCTTTCATTCAGGCAGGTTTGAAGTATTTGAACTGACTCACAGCCTGGAATGCCTCCACTCAGCAGGCGTGCATTATCTGAATCACAGGGAGCTGGTAGCGTTTACCAATAGGAGCCCAGTGCTGTGACTAGTGTTCTGCATTTCAAAACTAATTAACAATAGATTCATTAAGGCGCGCTTTGTATAGTTGACATCCAGCAAACAGGTTTAGTAAGAAGTGGAGTATTATTTACAATGAACACAACCCACTCTGTGTTTGAAAACTGCACAAAATGCCTCTAGGACAGGGGCGTCTTAATGCCGAGATCATAAAATCAAACTAAAAAAAAAACTTTCACAAGCAACTTGCTTTTAGGATGACACTATTTAGGTAAAGTGCAATGGGATGTTACACTGGGTTTTGCATTTGGATTCATTTATTTTCCATTGCTAAACTGTACTTGTTTTGTATCGTGACTAGGGTTGTCAATCGATTCAAATATTTAATCGCGATTAATCAACAATTTTGTATCTGTTGAAAATGTACCTTACAGGGAGATTTGTAAAGTATTTAAAACTCTTATCAACATGGGAGTGGGCAAATACTTGCTTCATGCAAATGTATGTATATATTTATTATTGGAAATCAATTAACAACACAAAATATTGTGCAGAAACCCTCACAGGTACTGCATTTAGCATAAAAAAAATGCTCAAATCGTAACATGGCAAACTCAAGCCCAACCTTTTGAAAATGGCCATGTCAGTTTTTCTTGCCAAAACCCATGGTTGCGACCAATGGATTCCGTAGGTTTTCTAGTTTCATATGATGCCAGTATCTTCACTCTAGCTTTAAAACTGAGCCCGTTACAACCTAAAAATCGCAAGTTGCATTAATGCGTTAAAGAAATTAGTGGTATTAAAACTAATTCAACTCGTTAACTTTGACAGCCATTTCATGACCCCTCAAGACAGCGTAATAGTCTGTGGTAAAGTAAATAGCATACATAGCCAAACGATAGAAAGTTCATGTGGATTTTGACTTTAAAATAAAGTCAGACGAGCTCAGAAACAAAATGCTGCCACTCACAGCTTTGACACAAGTAGCACAATGCTCAGGGTACTTTTTTCTGCCACATTGTTAGTGGAACATGACACACAATCCTCCATTATCTTGGCAACATTTCCAAAGAACCTGCGTCATTCAAGCTCTTCAATATGCACACCAAGCTTACTAATTTCATTACCCTTTTCACCCGTATCTGAACTATGGTAAGTCTTTAATAATTTACAAATCACTCCCTAGGCTTTAAGTCAATATTGATTCAACATTTTATGATGCAACTACATTTTAAACTTAGCATGGTCAGTACACTTAGATAAAGTGTGGCTTTATAATCTTGGATAGCTCCATTATTCCTCAATTGTGAAAATGTTTACCAATGTCCCATTAAAATTCTTAGGGTTAACCATGAAATCATCAAGACTTGATGAGTAAAAGTAGCCTTTCAAGCAGATATACAAAAGATGCTGAATTATTAATAAAACAGTGACTAGGGATGTCAGCGATAATTAAATGAGAATATATACACTGGTATTTCACAAAACTGTCACTTAAGTATTTGTGTAATCTAAGATAACTCCTCTAATTAAGTCTTTAGGCACAACATCATTATTACGTTTAAATTTTGTTTGGCAATTTCTTAAAAACAACAGTAGTAGTTGGAGCAGGAGGAGTAATTTTGTGAATGTCTAATTCATTTTAATTATTCTGCAAAAATGGCCCATGTCAATCGTTTAAATAAAGCTTTTGTATGTATGCATTTCATAAGCTTTTAATAATTCACAGATTATTGCTCATTACTGTAATGTAATGCCAAGAAACACTTAAAACCTATCTTGGCTTGGTCAAACAGATAAACCTCAACTGTTTATATCAGGTTCTCTTTTGGCCTGAGCCATTAATGCTTACATACATGAAACACTCCACCTAATGGTCTATTACTCTAACCTTGCACGGCAACTGTATATTCTTGCGATGTCACGAGATCACGCGAGAATTGCCGGATCACATATCACAGGAAAATTCATGGCTTCAAGTAAGGCATCAAGAGAGGCGACTGTTCGCTCTAAACAACATTGAAAGAAGAGCAAAGACCGCCACTGAAGGATTTTCACGATGGAAAAGATGTTTTTGCTCTTCTCCCGAGTCCAACTGGCCAAGTTTGATTGACATATGGTTCATCAAATCATCTGCCAAGTATTTTTTTTAAAGTACCTGCCCTTTTCCAAACAGTTTCCAGTGACGGCTTCTCAGATGCTTCTGTGTAACAAACTACAATTACTGCAGCTGAAACATGACTATTTAAAACTGAAAGCATCATGCAACTTGAACAGCACCAACATGCAGTCATTCCTATTTATCACACATGATAACAAGAGAAGTCCAAAATCACCCCAACCCAACTGAGGAGTCATAGGGATTTCTGTGCTGTGTGATAGTTTTCCATACATCAGTCACAATCTTATTCCTCAGAGAGCAGTCTGGGCTAAATTTGACTCTGGGATATCTGCCTGCCTACAAATAGAAACATGCTAAGCTACAGCTTACTACTCTGAACCTCTAAATAAACCTTCACACTCACCAGAGCATGCGTTTTAATACATGCTGTTGCCAAATGTGAACGTGAATGAAGAGCCTAGTTGATGAAAAATTACATTGTAGGATTCATAAATATTAGGGTCTTTGCCATGAAGAGTTCCTGTGCAGAAACTTAGCATAGCAATATTAGTTTCTGTTGAATCCATAGACTGTATATAAGAAGTGGACGTGGTCACCGTGATGTCATCCATTAGTTTGTGGACTACCGTTTTGAAGCCTCCAGTTTGGCATTTTGGCCGTCCCCATCTTGGTTATTTGCAACCAAAAGTGACACGAGAGGATGGAGCTTTTTAGGCGACCTAAATGTTACAATTAACTTTCATGACCTCAAAACACACTGTGCAAGGGTTAAAGTTGTAAGACAAAAACAGGGACAACTCGCAGACCGGACAACGGCGTGGTAGCAACCTGTCAATCACAAGGTACTAGGGCTGTCCCGAATACCTCATAACTCATGTTTACAATGTTTACTGAGGTAATAAATCAAGTGAGAAGTAGGGTCATTTTTTCATAGACTTCTATACAATCAGACTTCTTTTTGCAGCCAGAGGAGTCACCCACTGCTGTCTATTAGAAAGAATGCAAGTTTAAAACACTTCCACATTGGCTTCACTTTTCAGACCGGAGGTTGCCCGCTGGTTGAATCACTTATTACAAAATCTATGTATTTCATAAATCAATACTTGCTGTACTTGCTCATTTTACTCTTCTGGATCCATCTCACTAACTGGGATTTTTACTGTTTATGTTACTGATCCATTTGTTATTGCCTGCAAAGCACTTACCCTGCTGTGAAAAATGCTATGCCAGTGATTTGTATTGCCCTTTATCAGAAGCATTACTGTTCCACTAGTCTAAGAGTGAGTGTTATAATGTGCAGTATCTCACAGCACGGATGTGTGCCAGATCTGTGAAATGAAATGGCCTTAATGAGCTTCACCTCCACTGGACTATATAGCCACATGAGAGCTTAACTCACATCCTACAGAACAAAAGCTGAAGAACAGATGCATGAGGTCAGGACACAGTGAGTAGCATATTTTTCTGCTGTGTGAGCAGCCGTACTGAGGGATAAAAAAAGAGCTGCTGATGTCTGATTAGATTCGGGGCTAATTAAACTGGCAGACTCTGGAAGAGCCTTCAAACAACTTACTTTCGTCGAGCTTCTCTTTATAAAAGGAAATAAGATTTGATTATAAACGTACAGGTCTTAGCTGAAGACACAATTAGCTCTAAATAATAGCATATACAATTAACAAACCACATGATTGCTATGATTCCTTTTTGACTTCACATTAAATTAATTTCAATTATCAAAAGGGAGATGAAGGTGATAAAGACAAGATAAAGTAGTATTGTAAAGCATGCGGTTTATTCCGACAAGGAATACTCAGTTTTAAGAGGGCAGCCCTGACAATTACTTGTTGTTGTCAAACAGTCTGGAGCTAGGTATTGCTCATTTTCCAAACATCCAGCCTGGAAAACCACACTGTACTACCACCGCAATGTACAATGGATGTGTCAAAGGGCCAAAGAAAACATGCACCCCACTCCCCTGTCTGGAATGGACAAACAAGTCACCACCATAACATCTCGACAGAACATGTGCACGATGTGCCCTTTGCTTGGCTACAGAGGAAACAGTTATACTGAAACCACAGCGAAACCTAAACAGGAAGTGAAGACGATTTCGCAGTGAGCTGCGTCACAGGGAGCACAAGATGACAGGAAAAACCTTTTATCTGCCGTAACACACTGACCACATTTACATGGACGTTTATTATGAGCAATAAAACAGTTTTTCAAAGAACTGTTTCGTTATTATTCCCATAATTTAACAGTACTGACATTGGGAGTCACCTGATTTTAGGCAGACAAATGTCTCATGTGTCAGCTTAAGTTTTCCCGAAGTGCCTCTGTGCTACCCCAAAACTACAACCCCCAGTCATCTTGCAGTCACATGCTTCTTCCTTATGTCGCCTACCAACGTCTTCATTTTAAGGACAATGTACAACATGATGAACTATTAACAGTTTAAAATAACATGTTGTATCTGAAAAAGGGCTCGGCAATATGGCCAAAATTCCCAATATAGGTCATTTCATATCTCGATATCGATACAACACGTTTTCGGGGAATTCAGTAAATAAATAGTCTTTATGAAATAACCACATGGTAAAGCCTATTTGTGTGTACTCCTGTGTGAATTAAATACTGGAAAACTAAATAGACATTTTTATATTGTTTTGACGATATATATATATATATCGTCATATTGCCCAGCCCTAATCTGAAACGTCTCTTATTATTCAATATGAAGGTAATTATTCTCAAATGTTAAAGTTGATCTTTGTTCATATCGTCTCAGCATAGCCCGATTAATCACCGAAACAGCTTTCACCACATCAACATCAGTTTGAATTAAAGTTTCTGACATATTGCCATCACGTTACACCCTTCATGTAAGTTTAGCAAAGGCATAATGTTTAATCTGCTCTTTTTTACTGTGAAACATGAGTAGATTCAAATGGTATCTATCAAACATTGTGATTGCAATCCGAGTCACAAAATGTTGTAAAAAAAAACTCCAACTGAGGCATACTATAGTTCATTTAAGCTGTTTACATGTGCTTTAACAAGTTGGAATAGTCATGTTTACAACCATTATGCTTACTCAGACTGAGCTTGTATCTATCAATGTATTAAAAAAAGAATTTATACTTAGGGATGCACCGATATGGGATTGGATATCGGGCTGATACTGACTCATTAAGCTGGATCTGGTATCGGTGACAATGGGGCCGATCTATTCAATTAAATTCTACGTTTAATTACTATATACATGTTGATGTTCTGTTTAAGGTTTGACCAATTTGTTGCTGCATTAACAACGTTTCCACTTGAATTGTAATTCCTGTTAATTTTGAAGCTTTTTTTACCAAGTTGCTGGTGTGCGATTTATTATTTTAAGTATTTATTTTATTATATATTTAGTCATCACATTTTGTTTTACAAAGATAGGAAAGCAGTGTTTAAGTCACGCCTGATGTTGCCTTACACATAAGAGAATGATCCCAGTCACTTCCACACAGTGAGGCATACAGGTTACTAATTTAACACTGGTATCGGATCGGTACTCGGTATCGGCCGATGCCCAAAACCCAGGTATCACTATTGGTATCGGGACTGAAAAAATCTAATCGGTGCATCCCTATTTCTACTTTTCTTTTACAGAGTAATGCTTTAAATGGTAAATAGTGTCGGTAATGTCACTGTTTAAAAGAGAAGGGAGATGTTTACTTCTGCTTTTATGAAACGTATCTTCACTCCTGCATGTCCACATTAAAATAAAACACACTTAGACTAACACTTCCATACACTTAAAACTGTGCCCACAATTCAAACAAACTAGCTCTACCACCAGCTGACTACAGATGTTGTGCAAGCTCACAGCTACCTGCCATAAATGAGTTCATGACCCCCAGGCCTCCACCCACCACCATGATGATGTGTCAACCAAGATAAACAAGCTTGATTGCTATATGTCCTTGTCTCCATCCCTGCTAGATACATACATGTGAGCTGTGGTATTCCTAATTGTTACTTAACTGTGGACTTATGATGCATTTTCTGGCCCTTCCCCCAACTGAGGCACGTAAAATGGCTTCCTAGAAAAAAAGCAAATCAGCTGTCCTTTAGCTTAGATCAAAAGCTAGATAGACACATAATGTTGCCTTCATGATCAACAGTGAGTGATTATGGCTTTTGACTTAAGACAGCTTGGAAGTGACACTGGGAGCAAAGTGCTATAATAAATGCAGGATATGATGTGAGGCTACAACAAACCCAAAAGTTTTTGCTAGTCACTGTGACAAAAAAACACTGTTATGGACCTATAGGATTACTTTAATTGTCTTGTTTATGACTAGAAAAACTGCATGCAAGTAATAGAAAAGTGTTGCTCTAATTGTGAATTATCCACCTATAAGAGTTCATCTACACAACCTGAAGTGTTATTTACACAATAAACAAACTTCTGTTTATTGTTTGCACTTAAAAAATGTAAAAATAGCATAAAAAACTTACTAATAGTTTGCAAACTTAGGCATGTCAAGCACAGCTAAACAAGAGAAAACAAACATCCGACGTCATGTTAGCCAACGTTACATGGACACACCATCACTGCGTTGTCTAGGATACTTCAACGAGGACGGGAAGACACAATAAAAGACATATAACATGTACAACAATTACTGTTTAATCATAACTCAAAAGTAGCTGCCCCTTTAGCAAAGACACGCTACCTTACAGGACTACCTGCATCTTTGCTTTAGCATAGTTAGCTTTAAGAGGCTAGCAGCTAGCAGCTAGGTTGCTATGAAACCAAATGACATTTTCTGCAGATATTTCCATTAACATCCTCTCTAAATGTCACATAACCACTGGTGTTAATCACTAAATCTGTTATGATAGTCTTCATCCTTACCTCTTCTCTTCTTCTTAGGCCCAAACCATTGTAGCTTATTGGAAAGCTCTTTTCTCTTTGTCTTTTTCCTTCCACTTCCAGTTAACACGCAAAATGGACTCAGCTAAATAACACAGCTACAGCAGCTAAAATACTAATGGATGGTGGTGTCCATCTCCATCTTCTCCTTAAAACGCAGCTGCGCATCGAGGGGGAAACAAAATAAATTCATTTTGTCTGCGGTTTATTATCATTATTCCCTGATAACATATAAGTGAGTGAGTGATAGGTAAAGGCTGCTAAGTTAAAGTAGCCAGCAGGTACCACAGACTAGTGATGTGTTGGTCGCGGACGAGCCGGTTCAAAGAGCCGGCTCCCGTCCGAGAGCAGTTTTTTTTCTTTACTTAAAGGGACTGTTTGTAACTTTTTACACGTATAAATCAACCGGGTCGGTTTCCCATGCGCGCTCGCATATGCCATTGGAGACAAGACTCCAACACAAACTACACGGAAGCACCAAAATCGCAAAGTTATATCTATTGAAGCCCGTCTGTTAAACAGTGTTGGCCGTGATCGTAGTAGACGGGGGAGACCGTAGCTTTGGTCTCCAGGGCCAGAGTCTCTGTTGTACTCTGCTCCTCTGCACGCTTGCCTTCAGTCACACACTGCGCGCGTTCTCGCTCCACCTTTACACTACACACTACACACTGCAGAAGAGTTAGTTTAGCTCTGAGAATATCTAGTGAACGTTTGTGCAGAAATAAATGCTGCAGCTCCTCCAGACCAACAGAGGTTTTCCGTGTCTTGTGAAGTGACGGGGCTCCGCAGCGAGAAACGTTATCGTCTCCGACCGGGTGCCAGTGTCTCCCCTGTTTCCTCCGGCCGTGGTCGGGAGGTTGAAGCAGGAAAAGCCAACACTAGGATCAGCAGTGATTCATGGAGAGACCTTCGTCTGGTCAGCTAACATTACTGCCAAGCAGGTGAAATATAGTGATATTGTGGTTTTAGCTGACGTGTGTTGCCTCACTGTTTTGAGCGATGCTCGTTCATGTCTATGTAGAGCGGGCACAAGCGCGAGCCCGACGCTGACTTTCGTTGACTTAACGGCCACAGGTGTCGCTGTTAACAAGCATTTCTGATTCTTACAAACAGTCCCTTTAATTCAAGGCAGAATGACAGGACGATCTTCTCCGAGCGGTCTACAGGTACAGAGCAGGAGGGAGAGGAGGAGAGAAAGAGAGTGCGGTGCGCGAATAGCAGAAAAGATGAGTGACAGTTGGAAACGAAGCAGCATGTAAAATTATTGTATTCTGGAAATTATAAGGTTTAGTAGAATTGTATTGAATAATTGAAGTGATATATGTGCACACATACTAATCATAGGTCAAAACAGCTAAAGCTAAATTTGGCTGAATTATAAAAGGCAGAAGTGGTAAAATGAAAAGCCGTTTGGGAGCCGAAAGAGCCGGCTCTTCTTGGTCAGCTGAGCCAAATGATCTGGCTCACTAAAAAGAGCCTGAATTCCCATCACTACCACAGACAGGACTGGATGCATGGATGGCAGCAAGCGGAGCTGCCTTCAGAGACCGTGGGAAATAGTTTAAGTCAACCGAGAACCACCTAACCATGTAAACATTTATAGGGAAGTTATTTTTGTACTTGAGGGGAAATTATTATTTTGAGAGCGGCCATATTCTCGGTTAACCGAATTCCAAAATCACCGATAAGGAAGTTGAGTCAACTGTAATAGAAACATTTGTTCTGTGAAGTTTCACAGTAGCGGGGCCACTAATGATAAATGGTAATTCCCACATGTTATTAAACGCAACATTTGTGTGACGCACAGGTTGCACAGACTTGACAGGAAATCATGGATTCATTGTTCCCTATTTAATTTTTAAATATACAACTAGACTTTTAAATTCAGCTGCCTATTATTACTAATAAAAAACATTCTGTAAATTAATCAAAAGATATGTATTTTAAAATGTATTAATTGATAATATTGATAATGTATTTTCTCCCATCAATTAATGGTGACATTGAGGTGCTTATTGTGGTATTACTCAAACTTAATCTGTACAGCTCACAACTTCAATAAAGCAACGTCATATCTAGTATTCAAAAGACATTACTATGAGATCTTTTAAAAGGATAACGAATCAAAGTTTGTTCAATTTTAGTTTGAAGTTAGGTCTTGTTGCTATACAATTGCAGTTGCTTGTTTCACTGTAAAATAAACAGTTTTTCTTTTTTAAGGCTCTTGCATATTTCCTATTGTAAAAGGTTTTATTTTTGCTAAAAAGTAACGCATTATAATAACTTTACATACATGAATTTGAGAATAAATGTTAATTGCAGACTTGACAGGAAATATTGGTACATCCTTATATATAAGGTGATACTGGGTCTGTTCCCACAATACTTAAGTGTTTACTATGCAAAAAAATTGTGGACAGTATTCACTGCGTTCACAGGACCTCCTTGTGCTCTCTGTCCCACAAGCTCGGACAAAAATTGGAGGAAAGGGCTTTTGCATATTCTGCACCCTCAGCCTGGAAATTGCTTCAAAATTACCTAAAAATCAAGGAGCTGGTATCATTAAATATTTTTAAATTTAAAATGAAGACTTTAGAAGCAGAGTTTATGGCATGCCCATGTTGTTAGCCCCCTTGTTGTACAGCTGACTCCCAGAAAAGTTCCTTTTTGTCCCCCATTTGTCTTTAGATAGTTCTTTTTTAATGCAAATTGTAGTGCTTTTAGTGTTTGTGAATTGTATTTTATCTTTATTTGTGTCTGTGTCTGCAACTTTGTGTTCTTGCTGCTGACCGTCTTGGCCAGGTCTCCCTTGGAAAAAGGGTTCTTAATCTCAATGGGACTAACCTGGTTAAATAAAGGTTAAATAAAAATTAAATAAATAAGATTATGGAGAGCGTTTCATTGTTCCCTATTTCATTTTAAATATGCAACTGGACTTTTAAATTCAGCTGTCTATTATTGTTAATAAAACATTCTGTAAATAAATTAAAATATATGTATTTTAAAATGTATTAATTGATAATATTGATAATGTATTTTTCTCCCATCAATTAATGGTAACTTTGTGGTGCTTAGTTTCTGCCATAAACTTCAGTTCTTTTTTTGTGCTTTAATTTGCAACAACTCATATTTGAGTTGAAGAGTTGACCGATTAGATTAGTCTATGTTGGATAATTAAGATCTAATTCATTCATAACTGATTCCCCAAAAATATTAGTGTTTGATCAAACAAATTAAGAAATATAGTTTTTGTACATTAAAAAAAAAAAACTTTGCACTTTAAGTTACTCAAGCTGCACACATGCAGCACATATTTTAGCATTGTGGACAGTTTTGTGGTCTGCCACACCCAAATTCATCATCATTAAGAGGTAAATTAAACTCATGATTTCAAATAAAACATTTCAAAACACGTTTTATATTATCCTAACAAACACAGTGTTTACCAACATTGACCGTTACAGTGAGATGCTGTTTTTGAAAATATTCTATTGGTAAATTAGTTAACAAAAAGACAATTTATTAACATTTATTCTCAAATTCATATATGTAGTTATTATAATGTGTTCCTTTTTTAGCAAAAATAAAACCTTTTACAATAGCAAATATGCAAGAGCCTTAAAAAGAAAAACTGTTTATTTTACAGTGAAACAAGCAACTGCAATTGAATAGCATCAAGACCTAACTTCAAACTAAAATTTAACAAACTTTTATTCGTTATCCTTTAAAGAGATCTCATAGTAATGTCTTTTGAATACCAGATATGGCGTTGCTTTATTGAGGTTGTGAGCTGTACAGATTAAGTTTGACTAAAAATATTCTTTAGTACAAAATCACAAATTCAACATATAGAATAGTTTCCTCAGATATTTAAAATTAAATTCTGCAGTGGCCCTACAAACTTGAGAAAATATTGCATTAATAAAAGTAACGGGGGGGGGGGGGATGTGTTTTGAAAACAGAACATGACACTTCCCAAAATGATCTCTTCTCTTTAATTTCCATTTTTGCTAAAACTGTACGAGCAGTATTACAGCCCTAAATGTGTCCTGTCCAGTCAGATCCAACCAACTATGATGGATTAGAGGGGGAAAAAAAACATAGCAGAGAGCTAAAATCTACTTAGGGAAACAAACGACAACAAGAAAACGCACTTATTCCGATGTATTTATTCATTTCTTCTTTTTCTTCTTCTTTGGAGGTCCTTGATCTGAATCGCTGCTGCCTCCCGAGTCGGAGCTGTCTGAGGATGAAGAGGAGGAGGAAGAGGAGGATGAGGAAGAGCTGTCATCGTCGCTGTCACTGCTGCCGTCGCTGTCATCAGAAGAGGAGCTGGAGGAGTCACTGCTGTCTGACGATGAGTCACTTGAGGAGCCGGCTGAATCACTGCCGCTGTCGCTACCGTCTTTAGCCCTGAGAGCAAGCGGCAGAGCACAAAGGAACAACATGAATACAGAAAACAGAACGGCGTGTATTGTTATTAAGTCTCACGCTGTACTTGTTACAGTCTGGCTGTTTTGTCACTTTGCAACGGAGGTGAGAGGGAAAAAAATGTGAAGTGATGCTGAACTGCTTTTTACCTTGTTGACTGTTCTTCAGCATGCTCAGTTTACCTACTTTGAAAGTGAAATGGCATGATGTCTACGATGTTACAAGTGTGAAACATCTATATGAAACACAAATATGAAAAGCTAGCGTTTGTTTTACTGATGATTATAAAGTATTTAACATGTGTTTATATTTTCCATAACACATGCATAAAACAAAGTTTTGATTTATCAAATGTAGATTCAAGATAATAAATAAAATAAATTAAAAAACACATGACTTGTTTATACAAGTTTTTATTTTATTCCTATTTCAGTGCTTGTCAATGGTACTTTATATATTTATACAGTATAGTCACCTATTTTTTTCCACCACTTGTGTACAACAGTCCTGTCTATTCCTCACCTTTATTTGTCCAGCTTTGTTGTCCTTGTTCCTAGCTGTTTTTTTCTATTTCTGTGTAAGTACGCTGTATGATTCCTTGTATGTATGCACATGAGGAATAAAAACTGATTCTGATAATATATGATGCGGAAATGACAGTAAAAATGGTCAGGAACATTCATTTACGAACAAATTCGCTCTTCTTACGATTGTCGCTTTTAAAAAGTGGGTCCCCAGAAAAGTGTTTGGGTAAACTGGAAGACCAGCGTAGTCACGCCGAAGGAAAAACAATCAGATTAGTCTCACCCATCAGGGCTTCATCAGTGTCTTTTTGTCTTTCATGAGGGGGGAGGGACACCTTTAGTGCTAATGTGATGATCTCTCACACACACACACACACACACACACACACACACACACACACACACACACACACACACACACACACACACACACACACACACACACACACACACACACACACACACACACACACACACACACACACACACACACACACACACACACACACACACACACACACACACACACACACACACACACACACACACACACACACACACACACACACACACACACACACACACACACAGTCTCGATCTGATGGCATCTGCTCCTCCCACCAACACACAACCACGGCCTGCCACTCCAGAACAAATAAAACAATTAACCATGACACAACCCCATAATTTATGCTGGAGCCAAACTGTCTATAGAGATGCTAAAGTCCGCCGTTAAATTATACACTGTTATACCTGTTTGGTGACATTATTTTGTAGTCGATAGCCACAAGTTCATTTTGAACCTGTGACGATGCAAGTCAGTGTGTCTGGTGGGAGGTGACGGGCGGCACACATGACCAGAGGAAAAATGTGGAGTGAAATGAAACTTGAAGAGACCCTTTGTCACTGCAGACATTGTGACTTGGCAAACACAGGTGTAGCTAATAGCCTTATTAATTGCTGCACAGCACTGAAATATCCACATCGTTAAGGTTATTAGTTCCACCTGTGTCTGACACGTCACAACGTCCGCTGTGAAAAAGGTCTACAAAACTGATTCATTGGGGAATGATAAGGAAACGAGAGTGGGGGTTAAGTGCTTAAAAGTAAAGGCCTTTTTTTTCTGAAAGACATTTTGACATGTCGCAGTAGAAAAAGCAGAGGTGTAAATTATAAAATGAATGACGGCTGAATTCCATTTAGCTGCATCAGTTTAAGGGGTCATAGTACTGTGCATGCTGGCTCACTGTCACGGTTTACTTGTAGAACAAAGCCATTATTAATGTTATTAGTAACACCTGTGCTTTTCTTACTATGTCACTACAATAATATGTCATCGTATCTATACATATCTATATATGGCGTCATATCTCATACATTAAATATATAGATGTGATTATCAACAGTAAAACACAAAAAAACTGGGAAAAATGTAAGTTAACAAAGAAAATGTTAAACATATTAGGACATTAGGCTTAACAAACTGTGGTGGCTCACAGTCTTCAAGAGCTGATACGTCACACTTCTATCAACAATGTTCAAAGATAGAATTCTAAAGTTTGGGCTTTAAATCAAGAGTGGGACGGTAGTAACGCTGGAAATGCCTTCCGAACATCCCTTCTTAAGCAGATTCTCTAACACCAATTCAGACTTAAACTCCCGTGACTACGACTCTCACGTGCCTTTCTTGTGACTCCAACAACTCACATGTGACCTTATCAACCCTGGTGTGACATGTGTGAATGATGACCCAAACAAATTGACTCCAGTCAGCGGAACTGAAAGAGCCTCTTGGATCTTCAAGACTAAAACATTCCATCTAGTTGCCACTCTGTATGACTACTACTACTACTACATACTTGCTAATAAACAAGTGTAAATTAATGTTTTTAATATTAAAATGTAGCAGATTACTACAATGTCAAAATGGTTCAGACTTATAGAAACCTTTTATTGAACCTCAAACAAAAATATAAAAGAGGGAAAGTATAATTTGTCCAAAGGGGCAAAAAGAACTGTGTGTCTATATTTAAGTATTTTTAAGTATATTGTACATAAAGCATGCACTTCTAGTACTTGTTTCACATCATACTGTTTGGAGCCAAAACATCCAACACTGTCACAATATGGTTTAGTATACTCACTTCTTTTTAACTTTCTTCTCACTGGAGCCTTCAGTTCCTGGTCTGTAAAGAGAATAAAAGCAAGAGCCTTAGTGACATATTATTATTATTATCTGTCAATAAGCTGAGCTCGAATTGGGTCAGTACTCAAAAGTAATACTTTTTTCTTTTCTTTTTTTACATTGGATGGATCTTTCTTTGTCATGAAAACAATTAACACTGTTTTTTAGTGCATAGTTATCAATTTTGTCCAAGAACCTACATCTGATCATTGACAAAAAACAATAATGTGCAATATTCTTCACCAGTAACTCTGAGGCTGTATTTATCATTATGTCCTCTAGATGGCGATAAATAACAACAGCAATGTCCTCGGCTCATGGGTCAGTTTTTGTACAGTGACAGATTCACAGTATAGTGGAGATGGGCAAATGATACCAAAGCTTGTTTCACTACTGTGAACCGAAATGTTAAAATACATTGGAGTCGGAGCTCGTGTACCACGTGACTGATCGACGTCCGAAGCTTCAAACATCACTGGTGCTTCGGAAAGTGCCTCATTCTGTTTCGAAAGTTTGGGCTGAACTTTGTGATAAACACATTCGTGAGATGAGAAGAGAATAATTGAGAAATATGATGATGTAAACTAGAAAGGCATATGTGTGCATTTATTGCACACATATGAACCTAAAACTACTAATGACAGAGGTAGTGCTTCGGCCCGTCTTGAAGGGCTGCTATACGTTTTGCAAGCCAGCAGGTGTCACTGGAGCCCCCAAAGCTTTGAATCTTTTTCCGCACAAATACAGAGAGAAAGCTTTCATAAGGCTTCATTCGCCCATCACTACAGTATCCATTACTCTCTCTGTGTGTCCTCTTCTACAACAGTGGCTCCAGTTAATATACAGACCAATTGATTAGTGTGGGTCAGAAACTGTTTCTCCATGATACACAGTGCTTAACAACACCACATCTCAGCTTAGTTTGACACCCTTGTCGTTCCTCTGATGAGCCAAATCCCTTGACTGACTAAGACGACCAGAAAAATGATTTCAGTCTGGCCGTCCACCTCACTCAAGACCGCTTAGCAGA